>NC_138129.1:93112704-93332045 GCF_964188305.1 Podarcis bocagei
TTACAAAAGTATATTCCTGGAATCTATCCCATAAAGAGACAGTCCCTTTGTCCTCTCTTGGCTGGAAGCTGGAAGCCAAGAGAGCATCTTAGGCTAAGCAGATGTTGCTTCTTCAACGAATGGAGTCAGAGAGAAAGAGAGATGGCGGACATTCCTATGCTTTTGTTACCTGGGCAGGTGAGGCCATGCCCACCTCTAGTCACATGCAGAGAAAGTCTGTCGCAGCCTAGTAGGAAACAGGAAGTTCCGACTGGCTGGTCCAGACATCCCCCTTTTTATGTCCACTCTAGGGATGTTGTACTTGACTGCTCTGTGTTTCACATCCCACATCACAAATGGTGTGCCGGCTTCCAGAATTGTGCTTCCGGATGTGCTGCACTCACTTCCAGGTGTCCAAAGCGGTGGAGACCATGGCAAAGGCAGTCATAGCTGTCCTGGGGGAGGTGGGAACCAGGACATGCAGGGTGGTTTCTGTGAATCTGGGATGTCCTGCTCAAAGGGGGACTGTTGGGTGGTATGCAAACATGAGTTTGGATATCAGCACACTTCCTGCACATGGTCATCAGGGAGCCAAGCATATCCTCTGTAGCAGAACTGAGGTTGCCGCTGTCTAATATATAGAAAGGGATGTGGATAGCGCTGTGGTCTAAACGACTGAGCCTCTTGGGCTTGCCATTCAGAAGGTTGGCAGTTTGAATCCCCGCAATGGGGTGAGGTCCTGTTGCTCTGCCCCAGCTCCTGCCAACCTGGCAGTTCGAAAGCATACCAGTGCAAGTAGATAAATAGGTACCACTGTGGTGGGAAGGTAAATAGTGTTTCCGCACGCTCTGGTTTCTGTCACAGTGCTCTGATGCGCCAGAAGCGGTTTAGTCCTGCTGGCCACATGACCCGGAAAGCTGTCTGTGGACAAACACCTGCTCCTTCGGCCTGAAAAGCAAGATGAGTGCTGCAACCCCATAGTCGCTTTTGACTGGACTTAACCGCCCAGGGGTCCTTTACCTTTTCACCCTTTTTATATATAGAAAGGCCATGCACTCAGCTGCTCCAACCAAAACATTCTCAACAGCAATAGGCAGATTGTGGGCCTGGCTGCAAAGGAACCTAATTAAAATGCATCGCTTAAAGCAGAGTGGCTAGACGAATCAAAATACTATGCCAAAAGAAAAGAAAAAAGAAGAGAAAGGGGCTATATAAGTTGAAAAGGAGTGACATGTTTTCTGCTTAGCTGAACATCCAGCCTTGGAAGTCCGTGTTTGCCATAGGTCTATTATGCAGTCACTGCAGAACATCCCATTGTTTCCCCAGCTGCACCAGCTCCATCCATCCTATTATTATGTCTTTATTAAACAGCCAGCATGGCTATTATTATCATGGAGCCTGCGTGATTAGAACAGCACGGAAGATTTGCTAGTTACTTCCTAAAATGGAAGCTGCCAACACCCGCCTTCCCTGCCCAAAACACAGGGTAAGTTGCAGCTGTAGGTGCATTCTTTGAGTTTACTTTGTACTGCGCTGAGAGGGTTGGGTTGGTGGGCACCCAATTCAGCTGCATGATGGGAACGAGGGGAACGGATGAAGGAAATCAGGCCCAAGACAAGCCTTTTCTTTACTTTTAGAAATGTTCCGCTGAAATAGATAACAGTGTTGTTCAGAGCAGCTTATGAGTCACGGTGAAAGGGCCTTTTAACCAAGAGAGGAAAAAAAGCGGGGGGGGGGGGGTTGTTTTGTTTTACCAATTGTATCCCTTTTGAGAGGTAACCCACTGTGGCCCTGCATACATATCTGCAGAGTTCTATAAAATGGCCCATTTATTAGTACATTGCGCACTGAATTAATAGTGGTACATCTACCTCTGAGCACACACAGACATGACAGCAGGAGATCAATAGCAGAAGGTTGGTCAGGGTAGGACCTCACAGCATATGAGCAGAGGGGGACCTGCGGTGGCTTCTCTGGCGATGTCTAGCAGTCAGGAGAACGCAGAAGGTCTTTGGATTTCATGTTGGTGGGCTCATCGTTAGAGGTGTCACTCTGGCTCAGACAGAAGGTAAAGGTAAAGGTAGAGGACCCCTGGACAGTTAAGTCCAGTCAAAGATGCTTTGGGGTTGCAGCGCTCATCTCGCTCTCAGGCCAAGGGAGCCAACATTTGTCCACAGACAGCTTTCCGGGTCATGTGGCCACGAGGACTAAACCGCTTATGGCGCAACAGAACACCATGATGGAAGCCAGAGCGCCCAAACACTGTTTACCTTCCTGCCGCAGTGGTACCTATTTATCTACTTGCTCTGGCATGCTTTTGAACTGCTAGGTTGACACGAGCTGGGACAGAACAATGGTAGCTCACCCGATCTTGGGGACTCAAACTGCCGACCTTCTGATCGGCAAGCCCAAGAGGCTCAGTGGTTTAGACCACAGCGCCACCCACGTCCGTAAGGCAAGACAATGGTATAGCTCATTCACCTGCTCACTTGCAGATGTAAAGGAGAAGTAGAGCTGTGTGTCATCAGCATATTTCTGACATTGTACTCCAAATCTCTGGGTAACCCAACTCAGTGGTTTCATGTAGATGTTAAACAGCATAGGGGATAGAATCAAACACTGCAGAACCCCACACTGAAGGCATCACAGGGCTGAAAAACACTCCAACCAATCAACCAATCTTTATTGCAGTCAAAGACTAGACAGCAAATTTAACAAGCAACACTTGGGAATGACCATCCAAGTAGGACCGGAACTACTGCAAAGCGGTGTCACCTACTCCTTACTCAGACAGCCTTTCCGAAAAGGGTACCATGGTTGATAGTACTGAAAGCCACTAAGAGGTTGAGGAGAATTAGCAGGAACACATTTCCCCTCTCTCCTGACGGGGGTCATCATATAGGGTGACCCAAGCAATTTCTGTGCCCAAACCAGGCCTAAACCCCAACTGAAATAGATCTGGAAAATCAGTTTCCTCCAAGAGATTGCCTGGATCTGGTCTGCGACCACTCGCTCTGGAACCTTGCCCAGGAAAGGAAGATTAGCAACTGTCCAGAGGTTAGTTAGATTTCTGTAATCCAGGGAAAGTTTCTTAAGGAATGGTTTTAGCACTGCCTCCTTCAAGAAGGCAAGGACCACCCCCTCTCAAAGAGGCATTGATCACGTCCCTGGCCCAGCCAGGAGTTCCCTCCCTGCTGGTTTTTATCATCCAAGAGGGGCAAGGGTCTAGAGCAGGGGTCAGCAAACTTTTTCAGCAGGGGGCCAGTCCACTGTCCCTCAGACTATATTTTTTGGGGGGGGTGGGAGTGATGAACGAATTCCTATGCCCCACAAATAACCCAGAGATGCATTTTAAATAAAAGGACACATTCTACTCATGTAAAAACATGCTGATTCCCAGACCGTCTGTGGGCCAGATTTAGAGGCAACTGGGCAGGATTTGGCCCCCAGGCCTTAGTTTGCCTACCCATGGATATGATGGTACCTAGTAGGGGAACCATTCAGATTTTTCCTCCTTGCTTGTGTACAGCGTAGCCCGGGGTCAGCAAACTTTTTCAGCAGGGGGCCGGTCCACTGTTCCTCAGAACTTATGGGGGGCTGGACTATATTTTTTTAGGGGAAATGAACAAATTCCTATGCCCCACAAATAACCCAGAAATGCATTTTAAAGAAAAGGACACATTCTACTCATGTAAAAACATGCTGATTCCCGGACCGTCTGCAGGCCAGATTTAGAGGCGATTGGGCAGGATTTGGCCCTCGGGCCTTAGTTTGCCTACCCATGGTCTAGAGCGCAAGTGGTCGCCCTGACTGATCCGAGCCCCTTGTCCACATCCTCAAGTTTTTCTATCTGAAACTCATCCCACACAGCATAACTAGACAGTGCTCTGGACACCCCATGATATTCATCTGCTACAACAGTGGAGTCAAAATCTCAGTGGATGCAAGCAATTTTATCCTCAAAATGCTTTGCAAACAAGTCACAGCAAGCTACATTGGTTCTACCACCTCCTTTGGACCAGCCTGTACAACCCGGAAAAGCTCTGCTGGAGGACATAATGAAGAGGCAATGGAGGCAGCATGGAACATAACTACATTATCAAGCATTTTTCTCAAAGCTTCCATGGCTAATTCAAAGAACTGGTTGTATTACCCAAACCACTAAGCGGCCTGCTCACTCATTGCTATCTGCTAGGAGACTGTCCTTCCCACATCCAGGCTGTGGAACTCTCCGCAAAGGTTGACTTGCCTTCCCCATTCCCTGGTTCTCTTCTGTCACCTTGTGAATATATTTTTATTCCGAGAGGTATCTGCCCTATTGCTAACTGCTTACGTGCTCCCTGGAATTTTAGTGATTTTTAAAACAAGCTGTCCCTGTTCTTTTTAATTGCATCCACTCCATTCTTTTAATTACTTGGTTTTTAGCATGCTTGTTGATGGGTTGTTTTTAACCTCTGACACTTTAGGTCGCATTGAGTAATGTTGTTGTTTTAAACAGAAAAAGTGGGGGATAACCTCACTTAGCTTAGTCGGTAGAGCATGAGAATCTTAAACTCAGGGATGTGGGTTCAGGCCCCACAACCCTGAGATTAAGATTCATGCATTGCAGGGAGGTTGACTAGATGACCCTCACGGTCCCTTCCAATAAAAATAAAAATAAAAATACTACTGAGAAGGCTCTCTGCCTGGTTCCTCGTAGCCTCAATTTTCACAGTGAGGGAACTGCCAGAAGGCCCTCAACGCTGGACCTCAGTGTCCTGGCAGAATGATGGGGGTGGAGGCGCTCCTTCAGGTATACTGGGCCAAGGCCATTTAGGGCTTTCAATGTCAGCACCAACACTTTGAATTGTGCTCGGAAACATACTGGGAGCCAATGTAGGTCTTTCAAGACCGGTGTTATATGGTCTCGGCGGCCGCTCCCAGTCTCCAGTCTAGCTGCCGCATTCTGAATTACCATATTTTTTGCACCATAACACTCACTTTTTTCCTCCTAGAAAGTAAGGGGAAATGTCTGTGCGTGTTATGGAGCGAATGCCTGCGGGTGGCGGGGGAGATCTGCTGCAGTCGTGAGCAGAGGATCCATGGTTCCCCTTCCTTCCCTCCTCTGTGGTTACAAAGCATGGATCCACATGGATCCTCATGATTTTTGCATTGGACTACTCCAAACTCACTATCAGATCACATGTCTGTTGCCACAGCATGAACCACAAAAATCATATATCCACTATTTCGGTTAGAATATTTTTTTTCTTGTTTTCCTCCTCTAAAAACTACGTGCGTGTTATGGTCTGGTGCGTGTTATAGAGCGAAAAATACGGTAGTTGTAGTTTCTGGGTCACATTCAAAGGTAGCTCCACATAGAGCGCATTACAGTAGTCCAAGCGGGAGAAAAGAAGAGCATGCACCACTCTGGCAAGACAGTCTGCGGGCAGGTACCAAATGGAGCTGGTAGACAGCTGCTCTGGACACAGAAATCACCTGCGCCTCCATGGACAGCTGTGAGTCCAAAATGACTCCCAGGCTGTGCATCTGGTCCTTCAGGGGTACAGTTACCCCATTCAGGACCAGGGAGTCCCCCACATCTGCCTGCCCCCTATCCCCCCAAAACAGTACTTCTGTCTTGCCAAGATTCAAACTCAATCTGTTAGCCACCATCCATCCTCCAACCGCCTCCAGACACTCACACAGGACCTTCACTGCCTTCACTGGTTCTGAATTAAAAGAGAGGTAGAACTGGGTATCATCCGCATACTGGCATGTATCAGGGCATGTACCATTCTGGCAAGACAGTCTGTGGGCAGCTGGTAGGTTCTTAGCCTGCATACCACAGGGAGCTGGTAGACAGCTGCCCTGGACACAGAGTTAACCTGAACCTTCATGAACCAACCTTCATGGTCCAAGATGGCTCCCAGGCTGTGCTCCTGGTCCTTCAGGGGCACAGTTAACCCATTCAGGACCAGGGAGTCTCCCAACTCTATTGTTTTATTATTCTGGGTGTCTCTGATTTGGCAGCCATTTTTTACAAAGTCTGTGATGCCACCATTTACTGCTGATGGAAACATAAAACGGTGCTTGAAAGAGGACAAATAATTGCCTCTCTCTTACTATGTCCTGCTGAGGAAAGATAGAAGATAGAAGCAAGCTGGGTCTCCCTACTAGAAGCTCTATTCTGGGCAAGTTGTTTGATAAACTGATCTCTGCTGGTTGAAACAAATAAGTGTGTTTTATAAGAATCAATAGTTTTCATCTGTGGGTCTTTGGTTGATGCAACTGAGTGACTATAGACCAGGCATAGGCAAAGTCTGGCCCTCCAGATGTTTAGGACTACAATTCCCATCATCCCTGACCACTGGTCCTGTTAGCTAGGGATGATGGGAATTGTAGTCCCAAAAATCTGGAGGGCCGGAGTTTGCCTGTGCCTGCTGTAGACCTTACTGGTTTGGACACACTGAGAAAAATGTTGGTTACTTTTATTATAACAGATGAATGTTTGTCAGTGGGGGAAGAACAACCACCTCACTTTTCATTCAAAAACCCACCATAGCTCTGTGGCTGCACTTGAATTATTCCACAGCTGTGAGGACTATTTCATGTTGAAATGTAGAAAATCATGCTGAGCAGCCAGTTTCTGACAAATGTGGGTTTTGCTGAAAACATTATTTTAGGGAAAGATAGAAACAGCCAGTACAGGTGCTGATCACCTTTTGAACTAGATGAAGCAAAAGTTGGTTTCAGGATTGACCAGATTATAGAAGCTTTTCTCTACAATTTCCTTCCTGAAACACTATGTGTCCAAATCTCTAATTCCCCTCAGACTGGCCTCCTTTGGGCTAGGGACTCAGCTAAATTAGTAAAAAAAACCTGTTCTTAATGCCTTATAAACATGTGACACCAGATGGTGCTAGAGAGCAAAATAAAAAAATAATTTTAAAAAATCCATGTGATTTTTATGTAGCGTTCCCCCACCCCCGTTGTTATAACAATTTGATTTCTGACTTATTTATAGTGTCGTCGTTCCCCCCCCCCCCCATCCACCGTGTGTAGATCCACCCTAGGCCTCAAGCTGGCCCAGAGAAGGCAGCTTTTCAGAGGTCAGCTTGTCTTGACTCTCTGATTCAGTCAACATCACTGGAATTTGTTTGCAAAGTCACTGAAACAAAACAGGAGTCCAGAGAGAGAGGGGGGGGGAACCTTTCTGATAACACTTTACTAAGTAAATTGATCAAAAACAGTGTATTCCAGGGATGGATCTTACAATTTCAGTTCTCTCCATTTCTCATTAAAAAATAAAATAAAAATCTTCAATTCAGTTCTCCACATTTATGCAGCAATTTTTGATTTATATATATTTTTTTTAGGAAAAAAGAATCCTCGGGAAAGTTCTTCAGCACCTTAGTGCTAATCTCTCCTAATCTTTCTGTTGTAGAATGTCACGAATTGGGCTTCCTTGCAGCTCATCTTCCATGGACCCTCCCTTAACCTTGGTCTTCCATGACTCCTTCCAGATGGGGAAGAAGGGGTCTCTGGGATCAATAAAAAAACCCCTTTTTGACCTGGAACACTGTGATGGGTGGCGCTGTGGTCGAAACCACTGAGCCTCTTGGGTTTTGCCGATCAAAAGGTTGGTGGTTCGAATCCCCGCAATGGGGTGAGCTCCCGTTGCTCTGTCCAAGCTCCTGCCAACCTAGCAGTTCAAAAGCACGCCTGTGCAAGTAGATAAATAGGTACCACTGAGGCGGGAAGGTAAACAGCATTTCTGTGCGCTCTGGTTTCCATTACAGTGTTCTGTTGCGCCAGAAGCGGTTTAGTCCTACTGGCCACATGACCCGGAAAGCTGTCTGTGGACAAACGCTAGTGTGGTATAGTGGTTAAGAGCAGTAGACTCGTAATCTGGTGAACCAGGTTCTCTTCTCTGCTCCTCCACATGCGGTTGCTAGGTGACCTTGGGCTAGTCACACTTCTCTGAAGTTTCTCTGCCTCACTCACCTTACAGAGTTGTAGGGGAGGAAGGGAAAGGAGAATGTTAGCCGCTTTGAGACTCCTTTGGGTAGTGATAAAGCGGGATATCAAATCCAAACCCTCCTCCTTCTCCTCCTCCTTCTTTCCTTGGCCTGAAAGCGAGATGAGTGCCGCAACCCCATAGTTGCATTTGACTGGACTTAACCGTCCAGGGGTCCTTTAGTAAAGGTAAAGGGACCCCTGACCATTAGGTCCAGTTGTGACCAACTCTGGGGTTGCGGCGCTCATCTCGCTTTATTGGCCGAGGGAGCCGGTGTACACTTTCCGGATCATGTGGCCAGCAGGACTAAGCTGCTTCTGGTGAACCAGTAAACACCGTTTACTTCCCGCTGGAGCAGTAGCTATTTATCTACTTGCACTTTGACGTGCTTTCGAACTGCTAGGTTGGCAGGAGTACAGACCGAGCAACGGGAGCTCATCCCGTCGTGGGGATTCGAACCGCTGACCTTCTGATCGGCAAGCCCTAGGCTCTGTGGTTTAACCCACAGCGCCACCCGCATCCCTCCAAGGGGTCCTTTGCCTTTACCTTAAATAATGTTCTGGAACTTTTTATGCAATTCTTCTCCGGTGCTGCGCATACATGGCCATCCTATGTGTCTCCCCCATGAGTCCCAGTGAAATAACTAGCGATTGCGCTCTGGGATCTTGCACCCACAAGCTTCCACCGGCCGCAGTTTGTGCCGTGTCCCAGCTGTAGGCATTTCCCATATAGCAAAGTAACTGACAGTCAGGGTTGCCTCCTACTCCTGTCTCTTCACGCCTTGTTGGCTTCATTTCTGATGATGGATGACATGACACACGGTTCATGGGTTTGTCAGTACCTGCTCCGTAAATGACGGCAGCACTGCGAGACTGAAGGTGAAGTGACCATCTCTCCCTGCTAGCTTGAGGGATTTCTAAGATGGCAGACACTGATCAATGATTAATGTAAACCGGTAAGCGCATGGCACACACTCGCCGCGGAAAGCCTCAACGCAGAGCAGTGCCTCTGCTTCAAATCCACATGCAATCTTCTGTCCAAAGTTGGATTTTGACTCCTGAAAATCTCTCCTTTTATTCTTGCAAGCTACGTGTTTCTTGGGCCCATGACTGTGGAGATATAGACAGTGGCTCCCAAACAAAGTGGTCAGGTCCAGAGGTAGCTTTTGGTTTAAAATTGTTTTTATTTGATTTTACAAATGTAAAGTTGTAAAAATACCAAATACATATCCATATACAGAAATTTCTCTGACTTCGCAACATCCCCTCCATGGGTTCTATTGTCAACATTTTTCAACTGCATAGTATGTCATAATCTACATTTTGTATCTGTCCATATTGTCCATAGTGTTTGTTACATTACAAGTGTTATTGCAATCCTGCTAATATTTCCATCTGCTTACAGTGGTTTCCTAAATAAATTATATTTTTTTCTCATTCTTTCTTAAAGTTTTTGTCCTCTTGTTTCCTGAGCTTTCTGGTCAGTTTTGCCATTTCGGCGTAGTCCATCAGCTCAGTTTGCCATTTCTCTCTGGTAAGGACTCTTTCTTCTTCCCATCTCTAGGCTAGTAGCATCCGTGCGTCTGTCATCGAATACATGAAAAGTATTTTCTGCTCCTTTGGGATATCGGTACCTACAATTCCTAGCAAGAAAGCTTCTGGTTTGTTTGTTTTTTAAGAAAAGTTATTTTAAACATTTTTCCCCCAATTCATTATATATCATTTCCCAGAATGCTTTTATTACTTTGCACGTCCACCACATATGATAAAAGGTGCCTTCTTTTTCTTTACATTTCCAGCAGGTATTTGTGCTTGTTTTATACATTTTTGCTAACTTACTAAGAGTCAAATACCACCGGTACATCATTTTCATATAATTTTCTTTCAGCTTGCAACATGCCAAGAAATTCAAGTCTGTTTTCCATAACCTTTCCCAGTCTGAAAGCTGAATATTATGCACCGAAGTGGGTCCAGAGGTAGGTTTTTCTGCCGCTTCCCTTGAACACCCCTGGCCTGATCACTCTTCCTTTCCTCCTGCATCTGTGTTGCTTTTTGACGAAGAAATGAGCTCAAAGGTGAACCTTCGTCTTCTGAATCAAGCTTATTTTTCCTATGAATCTTTCTCTATGCCACCCCATCTCCCTTCCAAGTCTTGAGTTTGTTTGTCTTGAATGATCCTGGCAGAAGCTACTCAGAGCCCACATCTGAACAGCAGTTCCCAGCTCACTGCTCGCCTGACCCCCACTTCCACTGAGAAAGACTAGTGTGGGGTTGCGGGTGACTCCAAAGAGCTGGAACTTCTGGCTCCTAGTCACTTAAGGAAATTATTTTTAGGGAGGAACTTGGGGGCAAGAGCTCCCCTAAATAGGAGGTTCATCATGTTAGTGATACCTCTGAGTCACACCTGTGCTAGTGGCAACAACACAAACGGTCTGTTAAACAAGGTTTAAGAAGGTAGGGTGATTCATAGAGCATCTTCTTTCACTGCTCTGTGAAGGACGTCCTTCCCTCTGCTAAACCTTGGTGGAATCTACACGCATATAAAAAAACGCTTTGAAAAATACTTTCCAAAAAAAGTTTTGAAAAATATATTGAATTTGCCATAGCTCACCGTCGCCATCTAGTGTCTCATTGCTATGGCAAATTCAATATATTTTTTTCAAAATGTTTTTTTAAAAGCATTTTTCAAAGCGTTTCTTTATATGCATGTAGATTCCACCTAAGTGCAAAGCTGAACAGAGAGCGTGGATGTCAGCACATCGCACAGAGGCAGAAAAATGTTCAGGGTTTTCCATTTGCGGAGCTAGCAAAGAGCACAGAAGACAAGGAAGAGGAGGTCTTATGCATCCCTTCTCAAAGCGCTGTGACTGGAGACCCCTGGCAAAACCACTCCCTCTGCTTAGAAACTAGACCTGTCATTCACAACTCTCGCTCCCCCACCACGGTGTTCTCCTTATACGGCAAGCTTGGGGAGAAATGTTCCAAATCTTGCGGACATACTGTCTGCACATTTTATTTTTAAATATTTGAATCTACAGATCACTCTGAGTCACTACAGAGGTCCCCGCTTCAGTTCAGGGTGCTTTGTGGAGATCTTGCTTCAGACAAACCCCAAACCCCAAAGCTTCCATTCAGGATTTCTTCAAATCCAGTGCCCATTCTTAGCAGCAGAAAATCATGGGGTTTAAGTGACGGAATTTGGGGTGCTATTCTAGCACACAGTTCTTTCATACCATTTTCATGGGTGAGTCACAGGGGAGCAGAAACAGGCGAGTATGGAAGAAGAAGAAGAAGAAGAGGAGGAGGAGGAGGAGTTTGGATTTGATATCCCGCTTTATCACTACCCGAAGGAGTCTCAAAGCGGCTAACAATCTCCTTTTCCCTTCCTCCCCCACAACAAACACTCTGTGAGGTGAGTGGGGCTGAGAGAAGTATGACTAGCCCAAGGTCACCCAGCAGCTGCATGTGGAGGAGCGGGAAAGCGAACCCTGTTCACCAGATTACGAGTCTACCGCTCTTAACCACTACACCACACTGGCTCTGGGCATCTGAATCATGTTCACCAAGTGTGAATTAAACATAATGGGGCATGCTCAAAAAGCCACAGTTCCACAATGGAGCAGTGTGAAAAGACCACTGGAAAAACAGGACAGAAGCCATAGCGTTATAATGAGGAAAGTGAGCGCAGTCTTCCTCGTGTCCGAATGCACCCTTAGTTAACCTGTCAGTGGCGGCCCTTTTCTCAATCAAAATGGCCCTGGGGAAATGAGAGCCCTGCTCTTGCGCCACGAGCCATTTGACTTAAGTGGGCAGAATTATTACTTCTGCAATGCAGTCTGTTGATGACTGATTTATCAAGCTCTGCTCTTGGTGGTCTCGGTTTGACCTGAATGCTTGAGTATCTCGGTGCTCCCAAATGTTGCCGTTGATCACATGACACTCGTAATAGCTTTTCCTGGAAGGAAGTCTGCTGTGGCGGGAACCGACGGCTGCTTTTTTAGCATATAACAACCTCTGCAGAAGGGTCTTTTTCTTTTTTCTTTCCCCCCGTTTATAACTCCAAGCAGCCTCTACATTAACAGCCAGAGAGCTTTCTCTTGTGGCCGGGGAGTTAATGGCTTTAGGTTATTTGTAGTTATCTGGATTTCAGATTGACACCATAAATATTCAAACTCTGAACCCGGCTGGATGCAGCTGCTCCTGACTTTTGTATGACCTAGCTGGAAACTTTAAATCAGCTGCCTGCTTGACTTTCAAGGGAACAAAACAGTCCAGACCTACCAGATAGCATCTCCTCCGTGTTTTATTACCTCCAGAAGACCTCACTGCAGGATGGACTCAGATGGAAGCTTCCCTAAAGGACGCAACGTGCTTTGTTAGCATTGCGGAGTCATTAAGATTTCCATTTGGGAATATGGGTGTCCTAGATTGTGGCTACATGCAGGATTTATAATAGAAAACATACATGATTAATATACAAGGAACAATTTGAAAACAGTCCAGATGCAAAAGCAGCCACACATTATTAATGGGCTAGCAGAGATCTCTATCAGTGGCTTTTCTGTTCACAAGATCTTGGGGGAGGGAGACGGGAGAGGTTGTGTGTGTGTGTGTGTGTGTGTGTGTGTGTGTGTGTGCATTTGTCTTTTGAGAGAGATACATGGGGCTTTGCGGTATAGGAGACTCTGCCTCTGAGAGATGCTCCAGCTGTTGGGAGTCACATGCCTGCACTATAAAATGCTGACTGGGTGATACGTGAAAAAGATGCGGCTGCCTTGCTGAGATGGGGAGCGTCACTGCATTTTGGTACATCTTTGTCTCAGAGACCACGGCCCCTTCACTTTATCTTGTGGTTTTGCCTAGAGTTCAAAATGGGGCTGGCAAAACCAAATCTGCCATAAATATCTGCCTTTTGATGAAGCAACAGCAAAAACATATGCAAATAAATATGATATATTTCCCAAACAGCTGTATCATAAGCTGTAAAAGTACAGTGGTACCTCGGGTTAAGTACTTAATTCATTCCGGAGGTCCGTTCTTAACCTGAAACCTGAAACACCACTTTAGCTAATGGGGCCTCCTGCTGCTGCGCCGCTGGCGCACGATTTCTGTTCTCATCCTGAAGCAAAGTTCTTAATCTAAAGCACTATTTCTGAGTTAGTGGAGTCTGTAACCTGAAGCGTATGTAACCTGAAGCATTTGTAACCCGAGGTACCATTGTAAAAGGTAAAGGATCCCTGGACAGTTAGGTCCAGTCAAAGGCAACTATGGGGTTGCAGCGTTCATCTTGTTTTCTGGCCAAGGGAGCTGGCGTTTGTCCACAGAAAGCTTTCCAGATCATGTGGCCAGCAGGACTAAACCGCTTCTGGTGCAATGAAACACTGTAATGGAAGCCAAAGCACATTGAAATGCTGTTCACCTTCCCGCTGCAGCGGTAACTATTTATCTACTTGCACTGGTGTGCTTTCAAACTGCTAGGTTGGCAGGAGCTGGGACCGAGCAATGGGAGCTCACCCCGTCATGGGGATTCGAACCACTGACCTTCTGATCGGCAAGCCTAAGAGGCTCAGTGGATATGCCTGGACTGTGCCCATTGATGATAACCAGGACTGATTATGTGGCCTAGGACCCTCGTACTTACAGGACTGCCTCTCTTGGTGTGTCCTGCAGAGGACCCTAAGGTCCATGAATAATAATAGCTTAAAGGTCTTGGGCCCTAAGGAAGCCAGACTATCCTCCACCAGGGCCAGGGCCTTTTCAGTGATGGCTCCGACCTGGTGGAACGCTCTGTCCCACGAGACTAGAGCCCTGCAGGCCTTGATCTCCTTCCGCAGGGCCTGTAAGACAGAGCTATTCTACCTGGCCTTCAATTTGAATTAGCCTGATCCTCTATTCCCTTCTCCCTTTCCTCTTCTATGACGAAACCCTTTCTGGGGCCCCACATTTAAATTCTTCCCTGGTCTCCTTGCTGGCCCTAGTAGGACCAACTTGGCCAGTTAGTCATGGTGATCATTTGGTGTCTACTGACTGGGTCCCCCCCCCCCCCGCAAAATGACCCCTGAACTTTTGAATTTTATTGATATTGACGCTGCATTTTATGTTGTATTTTATGCTGTTTTTAAGTCGCATTTTAACCAATGTTTTAGATTTGCTGTTAGCCGCCCTGAGCCCGGTTTTTAAACCGGGAAGGGCAGGGTATAAATAAAAATGTATTATTTATTATTATCATTTGGTATGTAGAGTGGCACATTATGCCGTCCTGTGGGATCTCGTATTGTGAGGGATGGGCTACCCAGTGTCACTGGCGAATGGCACATTCTGCCCTCCCTGCAAAAGTCTCTTCCAAGAGGGGCATTCTCCCCCCCCAATGAATCCTTGCCAACTGTTCATTGGTATGAGATACAAAGCAGAAAGTGGGGGTGAACGAAGGCAGATTGCTGTGCCAATGGGATCTGAGGCGCCATCTACCCACCCCTGGAACACCCCATTATGGGGCTTGCAGCTGCTGGCAGCACTTTTGCCTGTTCAGGTGTAAGGGAGAGCTCTAAAAAGGTGGAATGAGACGAATGCCAATCCGCAAGTAGAGGCTGGCAGGGCCAATCCACACACCCCCTAGCCTAGTGTTGTTGTTGTTGCTGCTGTTTTTAAAATTTATTTATTTGATATACCGCCCTATACCCAGAGGTCTCAGGGCGGTTCACAGAAAAGATCACAATATACCGTATTTTTCGCTCTATAACATGCACCCGACCATAACACGCACGTAGTTTTTAGAGGAGGAAAATCCGTAGGCATGCCACCCATAGGCATTCCCTCCATAACACGCACAGACATTTCCCCTTACTTTCTAGGAGGAAAAAAGTGAGTGTTATGGTGCAAAAAATACGGTATATATAGTCATATATAGTGAGCCAATTTGGTGTAGTGGTTAGGAGCGGTGGTCTCGTAATCTGGTGATCCAGGTTCGATTCCCTGCTCCTCCACATGCAGTTGCTGGGTGATCTTGGGCTAGTCACACTTCTCTGAAGTCTCTCAGTCTCACTCACCTCCGATCAAAAGGTTGGTGGTTCGAATCCCCGCAATGGGGTGAGCTCCCGTTGCTCTGTCCCAGCTCCTGCCAACCTAGCAGTTCGAAAGCACGCCAGTGCAAGTAGATAAATAGGTACCACTGCAGCGGGAAGGTAAATGGCATTTCCGTGCACTCTGGCTTCCATTACAGTGTTCTGTTGCGCCAGAAGCGGTTTAGTCACACTGGCCACATGACCTGGAAAGCTGTCTGTGGACAAATGCCAGTGTGGTACAGTGGTTAAGAGCGGTAGACTCGTAATCTGGTGAACTGGGTTCGCTTCCCTGCTCCTCCACATGCGGCTGCTGGGTGACCTTGGGCTAGTCACACTTCTCTGAAGTCTCTCAGCCTCACTCACCTCACAGAGTGTTTGTTGTGGGGGAGGAAGGGAAAGTTGAACCAGTGGCGTAGCATGGGTTGTCAGCACCCGGGGCAAGGCAAGTAATTCGCGCCCCCTAACCCGTGGATTTGCGCCCCCTAACCCTAACCCCCGGGTGTTGTGCCGGTGCGGCTGGCCCCCCCTGCACCCCCATGCTACGCCACTGAGGAGAACATTAGCTGCTTTGAGACTCCTTCAGGTAGTGATAAAGCGGGATATCAAATCCAAACTCTTCTTCATACCTCGGGATAAATGTACTTCAGGTTAAGTATTTTCAGGTTGCGCTCCGCGGTGACCCAGAAGTAACGGAGCTCATTACTTCCAGGTTTCACAACGCGCGCATGTGCAGATGGTCAAAATGATGTCGCGCGCATGCGCGGAAGTGGCAAAACATGACCTGCGCACGCGCATACGCGGGTTGCGTTCGCTTCAGGATGTGAACGGGGCTGCGGAATGGATCCCGTTCGCATCCTGAGGTACCACTGTAATCAGAATAAAAACAATAACCCAAAAACACACACACACCAAAAGAGCCACGTTTTAAACAGGCATAGGATGTCAATCAGGGCAACCAAAGGCCTGGTTAAAAAGGAACAATTTTGCCTGGCGCCTAAAGGTGTACAGTGGTACCTCAGGTTACAGACGCTGAAGGTTGCAGACTCTGCTAACCCAGGAATAGTACCTCAGGTTAAGAACTTTGCTTCAGGATGAGAACAGAAATCATGTGGCGGTGGCGGGAGGCCCCATCAGCTAAAGTGGTACCTCAGGTTAAGAACAGTTTCAGGTTAAGAATGGACCTCCAGAACAAATTAAGTTCTTAACCCAGGCACCACTGTATATTGAAGGTGCCAGGCGAACTTCCCTGGTGAGAGCATTCCACAGACGGGGAGCCACTGCAGAGAAGGCCCTGTTCTCGTGCTGCCACCCTCCAGACGTCTCGAGGAGGAGGCACCCGAAGGAGGGCCTCAGATGATGATCTCACGGTCTGGTAGGTTCATAGGGAAAGAGGCAGTCCTTGAGGTATTGCAGTCCTGAGCCGTTTAAGGCTTGATAGGTCAAAACCAGCACTTTGAATTGGGCCCAGAAACTAATCGGTAGCCATTGCAGTCAGACCAGGATCTCGTATGCTCAAACCGTCTTGCTCCGGTGAGCAACCTGGCCCCTGAATTCTGCACCAGCTGAAGTTTCCGAACTGTCTTCAGAGGCAGCCCTACGTATAACGCATTGCAGTAATCTAACCTTGAGGTTACCAGAGCATGGACAACAGTACAGTGGTACCTCAGGTTAAGTATTTAATTCGTTCCGGAGGTCCGTACTTAACCTGAAACTGTTCTTAACCTGAAGCACCACTTTAGCTAATGGGGCCTCCTGCTGCTGCCGCGCCGCCAAGCCCGATTTCTGTTCTTATCCTGAAGCAATGTTCTTATCCTGAAGCACTATTTCTGGGTTAGCGGAGTGTGTAACCTGAAGCGTATGTAACCAGAAGTACCACTGTAGTTAGTCTATCCCTGTTCAGATAGGGGCGCAGCTGGGCCACCAGCTGAAGCTGATGGAAGGAACTCGGAGCCACTGAGGCCACCTGAGCCTCGAGTGACAGCAAAGGATCCAGGAGTACCCCCAAGCTACGAACCTGCTCCTTTGGGGGGGGGGAGTGTAACCCCCTCAAAAGCAGGTGACCTCCCACCCATTTGGTCTAGGGAACATCCCACTAACAGAGCTAAGAGCATTCCCAGCTATCATCAAGCATGCATGTATCTCCATAGACAGTCTCCTGGATTCTGTTTTTGGTCATGCCTGAGATGCTAGCTAGATACAGGTGGACACCTCGACCTGGCCGTTTAAGAGTTGCTTAAGCCTGGAGTCTCCGAAGGATCTCAGCCAAAGTGCCAGGTGTTCCTTCACTGTAGGGCAAAACCGCTAAAATAATTTTGCCTATTATGGGAGGTATGGAGCACAAACTTCTTGAGAACAAGATGTAAGGTTCTCACACTTCAGAGACTTCAATTTGTCTCTCTTTATCTGCGTGGTTATTGCTGTGTTTGAAAGATAAGAATGAGTTCGGACTGATACACCGGGGTGGTTAATGTGCATTTTGCAGATCACTAGGTGCTTGAGTAGGCTCAGGCCCCACGGAAAGGGAGTTCTCCCATCAGAAGAAGAGCATTCTCACTGACTGCAGGATCCCTGTATCCTGGCAACCCGGAGAGCCCTGTTTTGTCACTGTTTCTAGAATGCTTTGACTGTTTTAGAATAATGGGGCATCATCTGATTTTGTTGAAGGTGGCATTGTTGCTGTTTCGGATATCTTTTTTGGGTATCTTTATTGGTTGTATACTTTTTGATGCTTTATTTATGGCCACTTTTGTTATGTGTTGCAAACAAAAATCTGCCCTTTTCCCCCTTATGGGGTATCCAAGAGCCCGTATAGAGTCCTTACGTGGGTTCCCTATTGGTAGGAGAAAATAACAGAGGCCAACCAGAGAATATTGAGAAGCAAAGCAGCTCGTAAGCCTGATCTTTGTTGATCTGTTGCAACAGGGTGCTCCTCTCACACGCAGGAAAGGAGGAGGACCCCGAACCAAGGTGTGCCTGCCCTTATATAGATGTTTTAAATTCCCTCCCTGGAGTCCAAGACCACCCCCAGACACATCATACCTACATCACAGAAAGGGTGATCTACAGCAGAAATCTGAGTGCTTTGTTTACCTCCTGTCTGCCAGGTTACCTGTTTAATGGTCACTTGACTGGATTGCCTGGGGAGCCTGGCCAGTCTTTTCTAATGATAAATACTTAGTTCCTGAGCCCGGTCACAGCCTCACACCCTATTCATATCTTAAATGTGCCCTTAAGACAGGATTTGTGAAGGAAAAGACAATGGGGAGGCTTTCCATTTTCCTTTGACCTTGCAGAGAAAACATTTGGTCAGTTTGGGAATAAAAAATGGCTTCAGGTCGGTCTTCCTGTGCTGATCTATGTACTGGCTTGGTTGGTACACTTATGAACATTTAACATATCATAGAATCATAGAGTTGGAAGAGACCACAAGGGTCATTGAGTCCAACCCCCTGCCAAGCAGGAAACACCATCAGAGCACTCCTGACATATGGTTGTCAAGCCTCTGCTTAAAGACCTCCAAAGTAGGAGACTCCACCACACTCCTTGGCAGCAAATTCCACTGTCAAACAGCTCTTACTGTCAGGAAGTTCTTCCTAATGTTTAGGTGGAATCTTCTTTCTTGTAGTTTGGCTCCATTGCTCCGTGTCCGCTTCTCTGGAGCAGCAGAAAACAACCTTTCTCCCTCCTCTATGTGACATCCTTTTATATATTTGAACATGGCTATCATATCACCCCTTAACCTCCTCTTCTCCAGGCTAATCATGCCCAGCTCCCTTAGCCGTTCCTCATAAGGCATCGTATATCTAAGACCTCAAAATTCCTATCACATATCTTTGCAATTATGTAATTATTTCCATGTTGTAAGTCGCCTCAAGCATGATTCTAGCTATGGAAAGGCGGCATATTATTAAAATAATGTATGTAGTGGATGTGTTTGCCATCTTGTGCTCCTTTGGGAGGAAGAGCAGGATATAATTGAATTTAATAATAATTAATAAAAAGCAAGAAGGTGTTAAAGTAAGTTAAAGCACCTGTCAGCCTGAGGGCCAAGTCATGTATTATAGCCATATCCTCCAAGTGTCCCAATTTTTGAGGGACAGTCCCGGAATCACAGAGGCCATCCCAGTTTCTGATTTGATCCCAGAATATCCCGGTTTTCCTTTTTGCTCCCTGCCATATCTTGGAGAACAATTAAAAGTGGGGGGGGGGGGTGTAGGTGCAAAAACGGAGTCCTGTTTCTATTGGGGGGGGGAATACCTGCACCAAATGAAAGTAATGGTGAAGCTGGCATATGAAATCCTTCCTATATTTCTGAAGGAAAAGGTCCCAAACCGCTTTAAATTCTTTAATTGCAAAGCTTCCGCAGCCAGCGATTGCTTAGGAAACACAGGGAGTGTTTCTTCCTTTATTGTAAATGGAGCCTTACATTGTCTCCTCAGAAGTAAGTCCCACTGAATTCAATGGAGTTTACTCCCAGGTAACTGCTCCTGCCAACCTAGCAGTTTGAAAGCACGTCAAAGTGCAAGTAGATAAATAGATACCATTCCGACGGGAAGGTATACGGCGTTTCTGTGCACTGCTCTGGTTCGCCAGAAGTGGCTTAGTTAGATAAAGTCTAACATAGGCAATCTGAACTATTAAGGTATGATGGTAATTAGTTAAATACTGATAATGTGAGGAAACTAAGAAAAAGAAATGGAGGGAAGTCAGGAGGTTAAAGAGAACCTCCAAAATATGTTTATATATACTGAAAATGTGTCATGATTAAGGTTTATTTATATTCTCATGGGGGGGTGGGGGGGTTAATTTTTTAAAAAAGAATTGTATTATCTCTATACTTGGTGAAGTTAAAATTGTAAAAGAAAAAAAAGGAAAATTAAAAATGGGATAAAAGACTGTCTAGCCTTACACAGCAATGCAAAACATTTTGACCCAGATCTAAATCCCACTGAGTTCAACAGGATTTACTCTGTGATATTTTCCTGACCATTCTCACAGTTTCCAGTATTAGTATTAGTATATCCCACCTTTTTCTATAACAGGGACTCAAGGCAGCTTACAGCTAGTTTTATTTCATTCCATTTATCTGCGGAAGGTGGTTGTACACAATCCCTTCCCTCACACATTTTTCCCCCTTTACAACACTCCTGCGAGGTAGGTAAAGTAAAGGTAAAGGGACCCCTGACCATTAGGTCCAGTCATGACCCACTCTGGGGTTGCGGCGTTCATCTCGCTTTATTGGCCAAGGGAGCCAACGTACAGCTTCCGGGTCATGTGGCCAGCATGACTAAGCCGCTTCTGGCGAACCAGAGCAGCGCACGGAAACACTGTTTACCTTCCCGCTGGAGTGGTACCTATTTATCTACTTGCACTTTGACGTGTTTTCGAACTGCTAGGTTAGCAGGAGCAGGGACCAAGCAATGGGAGCTCACCCCGTCGCGGGGATTCGAACCGCCAAACTTCTGAGCAGCAAGTCCTAGGCTCTGTGGTTTAACCCACAGCGCCACCCGCGGGGTAGGTAGGAGAGGTTCAGATTGACTCAAGGTGACTGATGTCGATGTGCAGGTGCCGTCTATGTGTGCGGCGAGATCGAATGTGGGAGAAGCTTCTGTCTCCCTATCCTTTGGATAAGTTGGCGGGTGTGCCTGCCAAGATAAGGGACTGTAGTGACCTTGTGTGTCGCTAAGGAGCTGCCAGCGGGCATTCAGCTCGCCGTAGGGCTAGTGACCATTTGCGTTCCTTATTTATGGCAAGGACCATTTCGCCACATGCAAAACGAAAGCCTAGAAGGGGCCATGGCTCAGGCCTTGGCATTTCCTGTTTAAAAAAGATTTCTGGTAATAGAGCAGGGAGAGAGACAGGCCCCAGAGACCCATTGCCAGTAAAAGCAGAAGTGGATGGGCTGCAGCTGTCATTCATGTGTTTGCACAATTCGCGTATAAAGTGGGGCTGGGAGAAGGAGCGTTGCTCTAACAGGGCGCAGAGTGTTCAGGAGAGGCAGGCTGATGTCTTCCCCAACCCAAACCTTTCCTCATCCTAACCAGCTGCTCTAAGGCCCCTTTTCCCTTCCTAGCTGACAGCAGAAGCGAATTGCTTATAGCGACTGTTGTAAGAATTATAAGGTCTAAGATATAAAATAAATGTTCATAAATGTACCGGGCAAACACATACATACATATATATATATAAACCACATGTCTGAATCAGTACAGGAATACTCCAGAAACCATTTTGTCTCTCCCAAATGTTTCTCTGCAAGGACAAAGGAGATGGGGAAACCTCCCCATTCTCTCTGTGCTCACAAATCCTGTCTGAAGGGGTTTCTGTGTAGGAATAGGGTGAGCCTGTGACCTGGATTCAGGAACTAGTATTTACCATCACAAAGGAATCGCCAGACTGCCCATATAAGGTAATCAGTGAATATTCTCAGGTAACCTGGCAGACAGGTTTTCTGCTGTAGAGCGCCTCTTCTGTGATGTATGTATGATGTATTGGGGGGAGTGGTCTTGAGCTAGAGGGTGGCAGTTTCAAAAAGTCTATATGAGGGCTGGCACACCATTGTTCTGGGTGCCTCCTCCCTCCTGTGTGTGGTGAGTGAGGACCCTGTTGCAACAGTTTAATAAAGTTCAGGCTTACTAGCTGCTTTGCTTCTCAATATTCTCTGGTTGGTCTCTGTTATTTTCTCCTACTGATAGAGAACCTACAAAAGGACTCTCTATGGGCTCTTGGGTACACCATAAAGGACAGGGAGCAGTTGTTATTTTTCTTATAACACAACCAACTGCAGGGAGATAAGGCACAGGAGGCAGGGGCGAAACTAGTCTTTATTTCACCTGAGTCAAAGATCCAGCTGGGCACCATTGTGCTGCTTGGGCTTGCCGATTGAAAGGTCAGCGGTTTGAATCCCCACGACGGGGTGAGCTCATGTTGTTTGGTCCCAGCTCCTGCCAACCTAACAGTTTAAAGCACATCAAAGGTGCAAGTAGATAAATAGGTACTGCTCCGGCGGAAAGGTAAACGGCGTTTCCGTGTGCTGCTCTGGTTTTGCCAGAAGCGGCTTAGTCATGCTGGCCACATGACCCGGAAAAACTGTCTGCGGACAAACACCGGCTCCCTCGGCCTGTAAAGCAAGATGAGCGCCGCAACCCCAGAGTCATTCGCAACTGGAATTAACAGTGAGGGGTCCCTTTACCTTTACTAGGCGCATTTGTGTACACACACACACACACACACACACACACACACACTGAGAGCTTCAGTGGCACCCCTGGGAAGACTTCACATGGGGCAAAAAAACCCACACTCCATAGCTACGTCTCCAACAGGAGGGGACAGAATTCAATGTCTTTGTCCTGCGTTCTCTTTCTACTGCTGAAGTAAGACTTCCTGTTGTTTTATGCAGAAAGATGAAGAGACCATGGGTCTGCCAACATCACATTTAGCTTGGCCTAAAAGTTGACAATGGCACGCGGGTGACGCTGTGGTCTAAACCACAGAGCCTAGGGCTTGCCAATCGGAAGATTGGCGGTTCAAATCCCCGTGACAGGGTGAGCTCCCGTTGCTCGGTCCCAGCTCCTGCCCACCTAGCAGTTCGAAAGCACGTCAAAGTGTAAGTAGATAAATAGGTACCGCTCTGGTGGGAAGGTAAACAGTGTTTCCGTGCACTGCTCTGGTTCGCCAGAAGTGGCTTAGTCCTGCTGGCCACATGACCCAGAAAAACTGTCTGTGGGACAAACGTCGGCTCCCTCGGCCAGTAAAGCGAGGTGAGTGCTGCAACCCCAGAGTCGTCCGCGACTGGACCTAATGGTTACCTTTTTAAAAGTTGACAATACCAGACTACATCTAGCCTCATCTTCAGATAGGAATGAGATAGCCACGGAGAGTGAATGCAGTCGCCACTGAGTCATATTTTTAGCTAAGGCACCCAGAAAATCCTGGGCGCCATTTAAAAATGTGCCAACAGGAAAATGCTAAGCAATCCCAGGGACTGGTGGCTTAAAACGGCCTTTGCCAACCTGGTGCCCTCAGATGATTTGAGGCTACAACTCCCACTAGTCCCAAAACATCTGGAGGGCATCAAGTTGGTGAAGGCTGGCTTAGGTCTTTTCTTTTGATCTCCAACTTCAGAATAAGTCAAACGTTCTTGGAAGTTTGACTTCTGTAGTGCAAATTGTTGCAAGATTAGTTTCAGTGCATCCAAGCAAAGATGGTTCTATAAGTCCTGATAAATTGATGGGGAAACCCAGCCAGATTGTGGGGGCATAAATAAATAAATTATTATTATTATTATTATTATTATTATTATTATTATTATTACTACTACTACTACTACTACTACTGCTACTACCGTGGAGCTGCCCAAAAGACTATTAGGCTGCACTTGCATAGTTCAGGCAGAGGAGAATCCTTGAGTTCAGTGTTTAGAATGAAAATTTCAAATTATTATTATATATTAAATTTATATACCAATTATTATATATTGAATAAATATATACCAATTTATATATCAATTATATACCGATTGCAGGACGGTTAATAATAATAATAATAATAATAAATAAAATAATAATAATAATAATAATAATAATAATAATAATAATAATAATAATAATAATAATAATTTATTTATACCTCGCCCTCCCCGGCCACAGCCGGGCTCAGGGCAGCTAACACCAGTAAAATGACAATAAAAACATAATAGGGGAAAAACCCCAATTTAAAATACAGGTTAGAATGCAATTTAAAATGCAGCCTCATTTTAAAAGTAGCCCATGGATCACAACCATAAGGGGAGGGAAAACATAAGGGTCAGACTGAGTCCAAACCAAAGGCCAGGCGGAACAGCTCTGTCTTGCAGGCCCTGCGGAAAGATGTCAACTCCCGCAGGGCCCTAGTCTCTTGCGACAGAGCGTTCCACTAAGTTGGGGCCAGTACTGAAAAGGCCCTGGCCCTAGTTGAGACCAATTTAACCACCTTGTGACTTGGGACCTCCAAAGTGTTGTCATTTGTGGGCCTTAAGGTTCTCCGCAGGGCATACCAGGAGAGGCGGTCCCATACGTACGTGGGTTCTTGTGTAGAGAAATACAAAAGACATAGTGTAAGAATAATGACAAAACCACCACAGATTGAACTTTGGCAGAGTTCATTACATTGATCTGTCCTGGAGGAGGGCGAGTTGGGATTTGGTTTTTGTATTCCTTTCTTTCTTTCTTTTTGGTTATTGTTATATATTGGAAATCAATAAAACTATATTAAAACAGCAACAGAAACATCTGGGACTTTTCGGCTGAGGGAAAATGTGAGTAAGAGGCAACAAGAAATAAGTTTGTGAAATTATGCCTGACACGAGAAAGCGGAAGGAGACACGTTTTTCTTCCTCTCTGGTGGACGTCCTAGGAAGTTGAATGTTGGGAGTCAGGACAGAGAAAATAAACTCCGTCTTCATGTGTTGTTGTTGAGTCGTTTAGTCGTGTCCGACTCTTCGTGACCCCATGGACCAGAGCACGCCAGGCCCTCCTGTCTTCCACTGCCTCCCACAGTTTGGTCAAACTCTTGCTGGTAGCTTCGAGAACACTACCCAACCATCTCGTCCTCTGTCGTCCCCTTCTCCTTGTGCCCTCTATCTTTCCCAGCATCAGGGTCTTTTCCAAGGAGTCTTCTCTTCTCATGAGGTGGCCAAAGTATTGGAGCCTCAGCTTCAGGATCTGTCCTTCCAGTGAGCACTCAGGGCTGATTTCCTTCAGAATGGATCGGTTTGATCTTCTTGCAGTCCATGGGACTCTCAAGAGTCTCCTCCAGCACCATAATTCAAAAGCATCAATTCTTCGGCGATCAGCCTTCTTTATGGTCCAACTTTCACTTCCATACATCACTACTGGGAAAACCATAGCTTTTACTATACGGACCTTTGTCGGCAAGGTGATGTCTCTACTTTTTAAGATGCTGTCCAGGTTTGTCATTGCTTTTCTCCCAAGAAGCAGGCGTCTTTTAATTTCGTGGCTGCTGTCACCATCTGCAGTGATCATAGGGCCCAAGAAAGTAAAATCTCTCACTGCCTCCATTTCTTCCCCTTCTATTTGCCAGGAGGTGATGGGCCCAGTGGCCATGATATTCGTTTTTTTGATGTTGAGTTTCAGACCATATTTTGTGCTCTCCTCTTTCACCCTCATTAAGAGGTTCTTTAATTCCTCCTCACTTTCTGCCATCCAGGTTGTGTCATCTGCATTTCTGAGGTTGTTGATATTTCTTCCGGCAATCTTGATTTCGGCTTGGGATTCATCCAGCCCAGCCTTTTACATGATGAATTCTACATATAAGTTAAATAAGCAGGGAGACAATATACAGCCTTGCCGTACTCCTTTCCCAATTTTGAACAAATCAGTTGTTCCATATCCAGTTCTTCATGTAGCGCATAGTTAAACTATGGAACTTGCTCCCCGGGGTGGCAGTGATAGCCACCAACTTTGGATGGCTTTTTTATATATATATAAGTAATATTTATTTTATTTTTTTTAATTAAAGAACATAAAAATGCTTCTGAATACCAGTTGCTGGAAACCACAGGGGGCAGGGAGGGTGTTCTTTGGGTTCCCTCAGTTCTGGAGAGGCTTATAGCAGATGCAAACAGGTAGCTTGCAGCTCAACAAAGCACTCCAAGGATTTGCAGAGAGATGCAAAGAGGTGGAGGGAACATTCATTCACATGTGGTGGACTTGTAACAGGGAAAAAGAGCATTGGGAAATGATCCATAACAGTGGGGAACAAAATTTTTGTTGCATTGATACCTGCAGTTGTTCTAACCCAATTTCGACATGCTGATTTCATATCTGAAGTTGGTTTTGTTCTGTAAGCTCTAGTGTTTTGTTTTGTTTTGTTTTGTTTTGTTTTGTTTTGCAATTCATGTTTTTCACTTTTCACCAAAATCTTTGTTTTTCACAATGCAAGAATTCAATATTTTCCCCCCAAAAGATATTTATTAAGGTTTTTAAAATATAACAATGAAAATGAAAAATAAAAAGAAACAAAATACAAAATACAACATAAAAACAATTAAAAAACAAATAATTTTCCATAACATATTTTCCTTACGCTTATTTCCCCAGACCTCCTCATACCTCCCTTCTTTGTATTCCACTTCAATTTGTTAGTTCAGCAAATCCTTACCATTAAGCTTTTACCCATTTGTAAACCTTTTTTTTCGTATCTCCTAAAGCATTACAGATGGAAACCACTTAGTTTCTATCCAACATCCTTCTAACATTCATTAATTTTACAATATTTCTGTAGATAGTCTTTAAAATTCTTCCAGTCTTCTTTCACCAACTCTTCTCCCTGGTCTCGGATTCTGCCAGTCATTTCTGCCAATTCCATGTAGTCAATCACCTTCATCTGCCATTCTTCCAGAGTGGATAAATCTTGTGTCTTCCAATACTTTGCAATGAGTATTCTTGCTGCTGTTGTAGCATACATAAAAAAAGTTCTATCCTTCTTTGACACCAATTGGCCGACAATGCCCAGGAGAAAGGCCTCTGGTTTCTTCAGGAAGGTATATTTAAATACCTTTTTCAGTTCATTATATATCATTTCCCAGAAAGCCTTAATCTTTGGGCACGTCCACCAAAGGTGAAAGAATGTACCTTCCGTTTCTTTACATTTCCAACATTTGTTATCGGGCAAATGATAGATTTTTGCAAGCTTGACTGAGGTCATGTACCACCTGTATATCATTTTCATAATATTCTCTCTTAAGGCATTACATGCCGTAAACTTCATACCTGTGGTCAAATTCAATATTTTATTAAACACATAGCAAAATAGTAGACTATGGGTATAAATGTATAAATGTAAGTGACTTTTATAGCATTGAACATGACATGTATAGCGTTGAAAATGACATGTACAGTTGGATGTATGCAGAAAAAGTATTCCCTTGGGATACATAGTATACTAGGAACAATTTTTTTTCATTTTCTTTTGCATGAGATTTTTCAACTGTTCTTATATTTTCTTTCAATGCTGATTTCAAATCTGAAATCGATTTTCGTGTACATGCTATAGTTATCTTGCAAATTAGGCTTGTTTACACATTTTTGTCTACTTGAAGAAGCCATGGTCTGATCTGAAAAATACAAATATTTGGGTTACAAAACTATAAAAATAAAGAAAAGTTAAGTTTGCAAAACAATAATTACCATGTGGTTAGGGTAGATCAACGTGTCAGTGTCCACTTATCCCCAGCGTAAATATGACATATCGGCAAAAAGTCGGAAATTGCAAGATAACTATAGCATGTACATGAAAATCGATTTCAGATTTGAAATCAGCATTGAAAGAACATATAAGAACAGTTAAAAAATCTCATGCAAAAGAAAATGAAAAAAAATTGTTCCCCAGTGTAATGAATTGGGGGAAAAATGTTTAAAAGTACTTTCCAAAAAACCCCGAGTCCTTTCTGTTGGGGATAATGTTTCCTGTCTGAAAACATGGAGATTCACTGCTAGTTAGTGTAGATAATACTGCACTTGGTGGGCTGGTGGTTTGACTCAATCTAAGGCAACCTCCTATATAACAACAACAACAATTTATTATTTATACCTTGCTCATCTGGCTGGGTTTCCCCTGCCACTCTGGGCAGCTCCCAACAGAATATTAAAAGAAGGCCCTCTCCCTGGTTCCCTGTAACCTCACTTTGCGCAGTGAGGGAGCTGCCAGAAGGTCCTCGGAGCTGGACTTCAGTGTCCAGGTTGAATGATGGGGGTGGAGATGCTCCTTCAGGTATACTGGGCTGAGGCCGTTTAAGCAGGGGTCGGCAGAGTTTTTGGGGCTTGGGCCAATTCACGGTCGCGCAGACACCGCAGTGAGCCAGTGTGTGCGCGCGTGTGCACACGCATGCGCAAATGTTATTTCTGACGCTTCTTCCTGCGTAGAGGAGGCATGCACAGCTTCCCAATGGCTGCAGGAGCTTCCTGCAGCCAATGGGAAGCCGGCCAGCATCACAGAAGGCAGTGCCCACTCTGCTCTGTGTCGGTTTAGCGCGGCGCACGGGAGCCGACCGAGCGGGGGCCCATGGGCCTTAGGTTGCTGACCCCTGATTTAGAGCTTTACAGGTCAGCACCAACACTTTGAATTGTGCTCAGAAACACACTGGGAGCCAATGTAGATCTTTCAGGGCCAGTGTTATATGGTCTCAGCAGCCACTCCCAGTTGTTGGCTAGCTCAAATTCTGAAGACGGTGGATGCTGAATCTCTGCAAAACTTTAAGAAGACCTCTTAATTCTGGACAAATTAAACATTTCAGCCAATAAAAGCAACAAAAGCCAGCCACCTTTCTTTTAATTTAATGCAACTGAAATAAAAAAATTCAGGATATATATATATATATATATATATTTGCTTTCGTAGATTTTCACGGGTACAGGAATGTAGGTTTTGGTGTCTTCGGGTGTCTTCCCGTGTAAGAGTTGGGGTGTCTAGGCGACGTTTCGACGAGGTCTCACTCGTCATCTTCAGGCTGGTGCTTTCGGCTTCTTGTTACTAGAACAGAGCAGGATCTCAGTGTTTGAGTTCCTATAAATACTGTTGAGGGGGTGTGGTGTATAGCCTCCAACGTTCTGGGCAGAGAGGAAGTTCCTAGGTTAATGTGCCTTTTCTTCTTTTGTTCATTAATTACTTGAGGGATATCTTGAGTGATTACTTGAGTGATATTCTGAGTACCACTTAGGAGGGTCATTAGGTGTGGATTAGTTGCTAAAGCTTTCGTGTCTTGACCTCTTGACCTTGTAAAGAGTTTTTCTGAGAAGATGGCTGTACTGCACTTAGTTGTGCTCTGGCTTGGCTTCGTGTATAGGGGCGAGCTGTGGTTTTGTGCCCTGTGCCAGCCAGATCTGTGTAGGGATTGCAGGGGGGTGCAGCATCCGGAGGTGCCACTATGGTTTGGCTACTGGATGGTGTCTGTAATTTATCTGTGGAGAGGGTCTGGGTTTGGGTCTGGTGTGGTTGATTGGAGATGGCGTTCTGTGTGCCTCTGGTTCTGGTGTCGGTTTTTGTGGGGAGGGCTAATTTCCAGATGTCTGGCAGGCGGGACGTGTCGTCACGCTTGTTCATGTTGTGAGGGTGTTTCTCTATCTCGATGGCTTCCATGATTATTCTCTTGTGGTGATGTTCCATGTTAAAGAGCAATTTGGAATCTGCAAAATTAATTTCGTGTCCTGTTTCTTTCATGTGTTGGTAAAGAGAGGAAGTTTTTTCTTCTTTTTCTTCTTATCGCAGAACACAAGAATGCCGTCAAAAAAAAAAAAAAAAAAAGAAGAAGAAAAAACTTCCTCTCTTTACCAACACATGAAAGAAACAGGACACGAAATTAATTTTGCAGATTCCAAATTGCTCTTTAACATGGAACATCACCACAAGAGAATAATCATGGAAGCCATCGAGATAGAGAAACACCCTCACAACATGAACAAGCGTGACGACACGTCCCGCCTGCCAGACATCTGGAAATTAGCCCTCCCCACAAAAACCGACACCAGAACCAGAGGCACACAGAACGCCATCTCCAATCAACCACACCAGACCCAAACCCAGACCCTCTCCACAGATAAATTACAGACACCATCCAGTAGCCAAACCATAGTGGCACCTCCGGATGCTGCACCCCCCTGCAATCCCTACACAGATCTGGCTGGCACAGGGCACAAAACCACAGCTCGTCCCTATACACGAAGCCAAGCCAGAGCACAACTAAGTGCAGTACAGCCATCTTCTCAGAAAAACTCTTTACAAGGTCAAGAGGTCAAGACACGAAAGCTTTAGCAACTAATCCACACCTAATGACCCTCCTAAGTGGTACTCAGAATATCACTCAAGTAATCACTCAAGATATCCCTCAAGTAATTAATGAACAAAAGAAGAAAAGGCACATTAACCTAGGAACTTCCTCTCTGCCCAGAACGTTGGAGGCTATACACCACACCCCCTCAACAGTATTTATAGGAACTCAAACACTGAGATCCTGCTCTGTTCTAGTAACAAGAAGCCGAAAGCACCAGCCTGAAGATGACGAGTGAGACCTCGTCGAAACGTCGCCTAGACACCCCAACTCTTACACGGGAAGACACCCGAAGACACCAAAACCTACATATATATATATATATATATATATATATATATATATATATATATATATATATGAGAGAGATAAATGTTCATAACTGCATATATAAACCACATGTCTGAAACCCCACAGAAAAACTCCTGAAACCATTTTGTCCCTCCCAAATTGACCTCAAATATTTCTCTGCAAGGTTGAAGGCCTCCCCATTGTCTTTTCGTCCAGAAATCCTGTCTTAAGGGTATGTCTGTCTATGAATAGGGTGAGCCTGTAACCTGGCTCAGGAACTAAGTATTTGTCATTACAAAAGACTGGCCAAGCTCCCCAGGGTATCCAATCAAGTGACTATTAACAGGTCTGCCAGACAGGAGATAAACAGCGCACTCAGATTTCTGTTGTAGACCGCCCTTTCTGTGATGTACGTATGATGTTTCTGGGGGTGGTTTTGGACTCCAGGGCGGGCAATGTAAAATGTCTATATAAGGGCGGGCACGCCTTTGTTCAGGGTCCTCCTCCTTCTCCTGAGTGTGAAGGGGGCACCCTGTTGCAACAGATCAATAAAGATCAAGCTTACTAGCTGCTTTGCTTCTCAATATTCTCTGGTTGGCCTCTGTTATTTTCTCTGACTGATGGAGAACCTACAAAGGACTCTATAAGGGCTCTTGTGTTCCCCATAAGGGAATAAGGGCAGAGTTTTGTTTATTACACAACACATTCTGATATCTTTCTTTTCAGAACTTGCAGCAACCCAAGCAGAGGCAGGGAGCGAACTGTCCCCATTCTGTAGTCTTTCCCTGAACGCAGCAGAATCACTAAGCCTGCAAATACACTGAAGGACTATGGGCTTCAAATGCCCGGTGCCTTGGAGCATTCCAGGACCGTTCTTCAGTTCTCTGTCTGAGATGGATTTCCTCCCACATCTCTGGTAACACTGTAGTTTTGGCAGCGCGCAAATTGGATGAACATGCACTTTCCTCTTCCAAACGGCTCTAAGATTGTTTGAGAAGGAGGATGTGGATTATAAATTTCACAACATTTGCAATCAGGAAAACATCTGCTCAGTGATGTTTCCACCGGACAAGGCCAGCCAAAGGCTCTAGGACAAAATGCGCAGGGGTTGCACCAATCACCACCTGTCTGCTCCTATAATCAAGTTGATTTTTTATGGGCCTGACATCAGCTTTCAAGATGCATGATCTATGTGTTTATTTAGCTGTCTTTCCTGGCGTCCCCTGGATCTGAACTCCCGTAAATCCTCCCACTGTTGGATTTCTGCACTTGGAAGAGATTACGTTTTCTGACAGCACATTTCTCCTCCGTGCCTTTTGTATGTGACAGCTTTTTTGCTATTTTCAAGCCTGCTTCCCCAGCGCTAGACTCCTAAGACAACACTGTAGCCCTTGCTCTGAAGAGCTAACACCCCATGGTTGCGTTCACACATCGCGCCACCTTGGACCTCCTTTGAATGAAGGTCGTGTCTTTGGTCCCTCTGGTGGCCACCTAGAACATTGGTTCCCCCACTGACTCCTGGCAGATATCACTACAATGAGCTTGGTAGTTGCGGTTACTAATGTCCTGATATTTTTTTAGCGTAGAATCATGGTGTTGGAAGGGACCCAGGGGTCATTTAGTCCAACCCCCTCCAATGCAGGAATCTCAGCTAAAGCATCCATGGCCACCCAACCTCTGCTTAAAAATCTCCAAGGAAGGAGAGTCCACCACATTCCGAGGGAGTTTGTTCCACTGTCAAACAACTCTTACAGTGAGAAAGTTCTTCCTGACCTTTACTCAGAATCCACTTTCTTATAAACCCATTAATAAATCCATCCATATTTTCTTATAAAGCCATTGCTTTGGGTCCATCTTCCATGTGACAGCCCTTTAGATATTTGAAGATGGCTATCACACCTCCTTTCAGTCTCCTCTTATCCAGGCTTGTTGTTGTTTAGTCGTTTAGTCGTGTCCGACTCTTCGTGACCCCATGGACCAGAGCACGCCAGGCACTCCTGTCTTCCACTGCCTCCCGCAGTTTGGTCAAACTCATGCTGGTAGCTTTGAGAACACTGTCCAGCCATCTCGTCCTCTGTCATCCCCTTCTCCTTGTGCCCTCAATCTTTCCCAAAATCAAGGCCTTTTCCAGGGAGTCTCTCTTCTCATGTCCAGGATCTTATCCAGGCTAAACAACCCCAACTCTTTCATAAGGCGTGGTTTCCAGACCCTTGATCATATTGTTTGCCCTCCTCTGCACACGTGCCAGTTTGTCAATATGCTTCTTAAATTGTGGTGCCTAGAATTGGACACAGTTTTCCAGGTGTGGTCTGACCAAGGCAGAATAGAGTGGGACTATTACTTCCTTTGATCTGGGCACTATACCTCCGTTGATGCAGCCTACATCACATTGTTGGCTCATGATAGGCTCGCAGTCTATTAAGACTCCTTGGTCCTTTTCACATGTACTACGTGCAAGAAGAAGAAGAAGAGTTTGGATTTGATATCCCACTTTATGACTACCTGAAGGAGTCTAAAAGCGGCTAACATTCTCCTTTCCCTTCCTCCCCCACAACAAACACTCTGTGAGGTGAGTGGGGCTGAGAGACTTCAGAGAAGTGTGACTGGCCCAAGCAGCTGCATGTGGAGGAGCGGGGAATAGAACCCGGTTCCCCAGATTATGAGACTACTGCTCTTAACCACTACACCACACTGCAAGGGCTACTACCAGTGCTTTTTTTCTTTAAAAATGTTTAGGGGTACTCTCATTTTGACTCCGGAAAATCACAATTTTATAGTTCAAATCGGGAAAAATAAATACAGTAAATGGACAAAAGTACAAAGATTCACAAAAAATTTAGGGGTATGCGTACCCTTTGCGTATCCCCAGAAAAAAAAGGCACAGGGTACTGCCAGTAGAGGTGCCTCTTCTAAGTCAAAACCATATCATTTAATATTTCCATTGGGAGAATTGCAGACAGGGCCTGAAATTGGATATAACAATAAGCTATGATTTATTGTTTCAAAATGAGCCAAGGCAAGCCTCGTGCTTGCACACTCCCTTTTCTGTAGTTAACTATAGTAAGCCATCATTAAAATTAACTACAGTTAAGGGTTTGACACTGCATAACAGTAAACGGTAGTAAATTGAAATGCAAATGGGAGCTTCTAGTCTCCTCCCCGGGGCTGTGCCTGTGGAGAGGAGGAGCATGAAAACTTGAGATAAGGCCTTCCAGTAAAGATTTGTAAGCTGCCTTGAAACCCCTCGATAATGCTGATGACAAACCATAGTTTAGTGTTACATCTGAATGCTGCCAATGCCTCATATTAATAAACCAGAAGGCAATGTTTAGTTGATAAACTCACAGAGTTCTAAATCTTTATCAGCCTTTGGGTTGTTCCTTTGAGGCTGGAGATGGTGGCTGTGGTGAAAAGTTCTTTGGTACCTGGGCTAAAGGAAATTAACCAGAAGCCCCCAAACAAGTAGATTTTACTTGCTCCTTAGGTAAAGGTAAAGGGACCCCTGACCGTTAGGTCCAGTTGTGGACGACTCTCAGGTTGTGGCGCTTATCTCGCTTTACTGGCCGAGGGAGCCAGCGTTCAGCTTCCGGGTCATGTGGCCAGCATGACTAAGCTGCTTCTGGCGAACCAGAGCAGCACACGGAAACGCCGTTTGCGTGCTGAGGTCCCCAAAACACCCTTAACCCCAATAACTCACACATCACACATGAATTTTTGTTTAAGGTTTTTGGCATAATTTTGGCCACAACTTTATTTGCATACAAATTGTGAGTGGTTGCTTAGGCATTGGTTACGACTAGCTGTCCCTCCCGCCTTGGGGACAGCACTGGCTCCCGGATTCCAGCGGAAGCCAGTGTGGAGGAACAAGTTCAGGGATAGGCGGAGCTGCGACACAGACCCTCAGCTTCTCCCCGCATGCTCCTAGGGACTTACACGGCCCAAACCCGATTCCAGGGGTTTGGACAAATGGATGGTAAGTCCCTGAATTCCTTTAACGGAATTCCCATGCAGCAACCTCATTGGAGGGGCAGGCACAGCCAATCCATACCCCTCCACCAACCAATTTAAACCAATGCCTAACCGCCAACCTTACAAGTTGTGACGTATTGCTAAGCAGTAGGCAAAACCCAAGAGGCACGCACTAATCAGCCAAATGGTAAATTCATACTAGGCCCCCGCACCAATGCGAACGACCCCATGACAGGCAAAGCAAGGTCAAAGCGCAAGCCCAACAAGGGAGGGCGGGCGGGAGATCCGTTGTTCACAGCGAAAGAGAAAGTACCCTGCTGTGGACCTTCCTTAAATAACCTCTGACACCTCCCCCAAAATTGCAACATCAAATTTGCCCCAGCAACACCAACTCCAGCCAAAAGTAGGCCCCTTAAACCAATCCACCTAATTACTACAGGGTGCTTTGTCTGACCCATCCGCAACACGTGCTCTCCTTTAGTGAGAACACGCTTTACCTTCCTGCCGGAGCAGTACCTATTTATCTACTTGCACTTTGACGTGCTGTCGAACTGCTAGGTGGGCAGGAGCTGGGACTGAACAATGGGCGCTCACCCCATCATGGGGATTCGAACCACCAACCTTCTGATCAGCAAGCCCCAGCTCAGTGGTTTAGACCACAGCTCCACCCACGTCCAAGGTACCACTGTACAAATGAAAACATTTCAGCTCAAGTGAGAAGTCATTCAACAGATACAAATCCAGAACCTTGATTTGGATTAACCTGACTGGCAACTAGACTGAAAGTTCTCCTATACCGCTCATCGTAATAATTTCTTCGCATGCATCCATAAAGCACGATTTGTTTGACTACCCAGAAGTATTGGCATCTCGAGTTATACGGGCTGCAGCTGGATGGAGGCAGGTAGCAATGAAAATTCCCCGAGGCTGGTGGAATCAAGGGGTAATGTCTTCCTTATTTCTTACTTAACTTTCCTTTTTTCTGATGAGGCCATTATATTAGTCCTCCAGTGACATAATTAACCAACTCATAATTCATCAACAAAAAGCTGATTCAAATGTTCATGGGGAAAAGCTAATCCTCATATTTTGACTAGCATGGTAGTCAGAATCATGTTCCATTTAGGGCAATGGGATTTATTCCTTGCAGCTATAATACCTTAGCTCTCCGTGTCTTTAGCTTTTAGGCAAGGACAGAAATCAAATTTTATCAATATAGTACTATATAAATATCTGACTTAGAACAAAGCAGGGAATCCCCAGCATCCCCATTTGGTCAGTGAGGCTATTTGACCCATGCCATGCTCACCTGTCCTAGGTGATGTCAGGAGTGGAACAGATAGAGACGTGGCAGAAACCAGCATTGAACCCGCTGCCCAGAAGCTGAGTTCTTTAAAAATATATATACCATAAAATATATATACCACAAGACGCACCTAGTTTTTGGAGGAGGAAAACAAGAAAAAAAATATTCTGAATCTCAGAAGCCAGAACAGCAAGAGGGATCGCTGCGCAGTGAAAGCAGCAATCCCTCTTGCTGTTCTGGCTTCTGGGATAGCTGCGCAGCCTGCATCCGCTCCATAAGACGCACACACATTTCCCCTTACTTTTTAGGAGGGGAAAAGTGAGTCTTATAGAACAAAAAATATGGTATATTTATACTTTTCAGACTTATACATTTCACTGGTTTTACAATCATTTTGACATTTCAAAACGTGACTCCCTCTTTCTGTGGCTCCTTAAGTTAATTTTTAATATCTTCTGCATATCCAAATTAACTTAATTTGCTCATTTATTCATTTTCTTTTAATATATACTCTTATGAAACTGCAGGTTGTTACGATAATCCTGCCAATGTTCTTATCTGTTTACAATTTATCTGCAAATATTCAATAAACCATTTCCATTCTTTAATAAAAAGTTTGTTATCTTGATTTCTTATTCTTCCGGTAAGTTTCGCCATTTCTGCATATTCCATAAGTTCTTGTAACCATTCTTCCTTTACTGAGACTTATTCTTCTTTCCATTTTTGGGCAGGTAACATTCTTGCCACTGTAGTACATGAAGAAGTTTCTGTACAGTTTAGGTAGTTCTGTCCCTATAATTCTCGTAAGAAAAGCTTATGGATTATTTTTACGAACATTATTTTAAACATCCTCTTCACTTCATTACATATCATTTCCCAGTAAGCTTTGCTACAAGAGCAGAAGGTGAGTTCAATCCTAGTCGACAGCTATCTCCCACACCCTCATGGGCCAACTTTGACAGGTGGATGGATGTGATAAAGATGGTCTCGTCCCCTCAAAAAAGGTTCTTGGCCCCACCACCACTCCGTGGGGGTCCCGCAGCTTGTACCTGCCACAGACACCTGGACAGGCTTGGGGCAGGAAGGGCAGTGATGCAGCACAGGTGTACAAGCAAGAGCCCTGTCTTGGTTCTGAAGGTGGTCCTTGCAAAGACCACCCTGCCCACATCCAGTTAAGTTCCAGTAAGGCTGATGCCAAGAAGGCGGGCTCTTTGGTCCACCTATCTCACACACAATGCTACGGAAAAATCCTCCTCTGAACACACACATACAGGTCCATTTTTGTGTATTCCTGGGATGCGGGTGGTGCCGTGGTCTGAACCACTGAGCCGCTTGGGCTTGCTGATCAGAAGGTTGGCGGTTCAAATCCCCACAACGGAGTGAGCTCCCGTTGCTCTGTCCCAGCTCCTGCCAACCTAGCAATTCGGAAGCAGGCCAGTGCTTAATTATTACTGGGTATGCTTAATTAATGTTAAGAAAGGTAAAGGGACCCCTGAACATTAGGTCCAGTCGTGACCGACTCTGAGGTTGTGGCGCTCATCTCGCTTTATTGGCCGAGGGAGCCAGCGTACAGCTTCCAGGTCATGTGGCCAGCATGACTAAGCCGCTTCTGGCGAACCAGAGCAGCGCACAGAAACACTGTTTACCTTCCCACCGGAGCGGTACCTATTTATCTACTTGCACTTGGATGCGCTTTCGAACTGCTAGGTTGGCAGGAGCAGGGACCGAGCAACGGGAGCTCACCCCGTCGCGGGGATTCGAACCGGCGACCTTCTGATCGGCAAGTCCTAGGCTCTGTGGTTTAACCCACAGTGCCACCCATGTCCCATGTTAATGTTAATTAATGTTAGACACACATAAATAGTAAGAAGAGAGTACTCATCCTAATTGACTGAGAGTGCTGAGGCCCAATGAGCAAAAAAAGGTATCTTTACACTTGGTTTTGGCTTTTCTTGAGTACTTTAAACTTGGTCATAATTTCTCTTCCATAATTTCTCTGATCTGTATTGCTCCATGCCTGTGCTAATGGTAAAAGCAAATTATTATTGATGTTATTAATTTAATTTCTACATGGCCCTTCATCCAAAGTTCACAGGGTGGTTTACAACAGAAAACCACAAAAATATATTGCAAAAGAACAAACAAAAACAATAAGCCTGCCCACCCCCACAGTCTAAACACCATATATTGTTTACACACACACACACACACACACACACACACACACACCAAAAGTAAAAGTTAGGCCTTTGGCTAATTAAACAATCTATGACATTTTAGGGATGAGATAAGGAGCACTCACCCTATATTGTGAGTGCCTTTTTGCAGGTTCGCGTGCGGTGCTACAGTTCCCAGGGAACTTGCTAGCAGAAGGGGGCTGGCCTGCTTCTCAGTGTATTATTCAGAGGTTCACACCCAGCCTCAGCTTTAAGTTTCGTTTCCTGGGAAGTGGGGCCAGACTCATTATAAATAGGGGGAGGTGCCGGTATTCGCCAGGCAGTTGGCTCTGGAGATTCACCCTCCCTACCCTCCCTTTTTTAATGTTTCTTGTTTGCAGGTTAACTTTTCCTTCCTGTTCAGCGGGCGCTGCTACGGTCTTTGACTGGTTGCTGCTGAAGAACCGGGAAGAAATTTTCCTGCATTGGCAGGTTTTGTCTAGCCCGTAGCAGTTTGTCACAACTTTGGCGGTTATGGCTTTGGGTGGAATCCTTTAGTCTTTTCTTCCCTATACTGTAATGATCTTTGTGTGTGTGTGTGTGAAGTGGTGACTCACCCCCCTGCGGTGGCGATTCCAGGGTCCCCTCTTAAAGGGGTTGTATATATGGGTGTCACTAGCCATACACTGAAAGGTCGTCAGTGAACTACCCTGCGTGGGGGGGTATGGGCTGGGTTGCCTGCTACACTTACATCACACAGAGCACCCCCATATCCCATTTACCCTGATTTGTCCCAGTTCCCCCCGGCTGGGGGGCTCGGAGGGATACACGCCCAAGGCCTAAGGTCACCCAGCAGCTGCATATGGAGGAGCGGGGAATCGAACCTGGTTCACCAGATTACAAGTCTATCGCTCTTAACCACTACACCACACTGTAGAGGAATGTTTTTGCCTGGTGCCTAGAGATATGTGATGAGGGTTACTAGCTGAGCCTCCCTGGGGAGAGTACTCCAGAAATGGGGAGCCACCGCAGAAAAGGCCCTTTCTCATGTTGCCACCCTCTGGGCCCATATCATGGAACTGCAGAGCAAACCAGCAAACTCAAAGCTCACATGCACTGATTTTTCAATACTATTTCAATATTTCAGATGTCCAAATAACAACAAGGGCAAAAAAATTAATAATGACGATTTTGACCTTTGCAGCAGCTGAAAGAAAAAGATATAGTCACCGCTTGAGTGATTTCTTTGTTACTTTCACTTTTTGTAAAATTGACCACAAATCATGACCTTTTCCTTGATGGCAGGAGAAACCTACCATCGTTCTGTATGGGTGTGTGTTTGTGATCATATATATCGTATCTGAAGAAGTGTGCATGCACACGAAAGCTTATACCAAGAACAAACTTAGCTGGTCTCTAAGGTGCTTCTAGACAATTTTATTTATTTTTTATTTATATTTCGACTGTGTCAGACCAACACGGCTACCTACCTGAATATATTAGGAGGATAAAACATGTGATGTGGAATATCTTCCATCATGTGTTTTCATTCAACTTCACAATTTGCTTACAATGCTTACGGGACATAAACCAGCTTCTAAAACTAGTACCAAGTCCCAGACATGTCCCAATAAAAATGATTTTAAGACCCGTGCAGCGTATGGCAGGAAATAATCCCCCAGCTGTGCCTTCCCTGTGAACATCCCTATTAAATGGCGCCAGCTGTACCTGTCACTATTTCTCCAGCTTCATTAAGTGTGAAAGGAGCTAATGTCCCTCTTGAAAGGGACTGCTGGCTTTTTTCTTCTTTTTTGGTCTTACTTGGACCTTCAGCAGAAAGGAAAAAGGCGAGAGAAATTGGCATGAAGGAGACTAACTGTACCTTCCTCACTTGTCACAGTGGCCAGACCCACCTGGTGACAAAAATGACCTCTCATAGTCTTAGGAAATGATCAAAATGTGGGAAGGTTTACTTTAGCAGAGTTAAACAACCCCCTTTTTAAGTTTATGCAGCGATCGACTTGTTGCTGAGTTGTCTGAGTTCTACAAATAAAGACGCCTCCCTGATTGAAAATCCCTTTGAATCCCTCTTAAAGAATACAAACACGAATCTGATTCATGTTAATATAAAACTATTTCACTCTCAGATTCATTCAGGTTTACAGAACTGTACCTGAAGGCAGGCTTAGGTTACATAACAAGCAAATAAATTATACTGGAGGGAAGTTGGTTCTGAAGTGACTGCAACTGAGCAGTTACCTTTCAAAACTACCAGCAACCAACAAACTGGTTGTCACAGCGACCGGTTAGAACATGGAGGCCATTCGTTCTCTGTCAAAATGTTGCACTTGACTGCATCTTTACATCCCAGACAAAACATCCCAGAACTGAGTACCTGGCCTTCAAGATATGGCAATGCCCCAGATCCACCACACTGCTGGCTTCTGAAGTTAAGTAAATACATAGATCTGGTCACCTTCATACATTGGATTTTGGGGTGTGCAGGTAAGTACCCCTTTTGTGTTTCCTACGTGATGTGGGAGCCAATGCAACACAGCAGCTTGGGCTGCTGCAATGCACTCTACATGGGGCTACCCTAGAAGATGACCGAGAAACTACAACTAATCCAGAATGTGGCAGCTAGACTGGTAACTGGGAGCGGCTGCCGAGACCACATAACACCCGTCTTGAAAGACCTACATTGGCTCCCAGTACGTTTCCGAGCACATTTCAAAGTGTTGATGCTGACCTTTAAAGCCCTGAATGGCCTCGGTTCAGTATACGTGAAGGAGCGTCTCTAGCCCCATCGTTCTGCCCGGACACTGAGGTCCAGTTCCAAGCACCTTCTGACGGTACAAAATGAACCATGGAAAGAGAAGAACGGAAGTCATTGGTATCTTAAATATGTAAAATGCTTACCATATTTTTCGCTCTATAAGACGCACCAGACCATAAGGCGCACCTAGTTTTTGGAGGAGGAAAACAAGAAAAAAAAATATTCTGAATATCAGAAGCCAGAACAACAAGAGGGATCACTGCGCAGCAAAAGCAGCGATCCCTCTTGCTGTTCTGGCTTCTGGGATAGCTGCGCAGCCTGCATTCGCTCCATAAGATGCACACACAATTCCCCTTACTTTTTAGGAGGGAAAAGTGAGTCTTATAGAGCAAAAAATACGGTATCTGAAATTGTTAAACAGGAAATTTAATAAAAATCATATTAAAAAACAAAGAAAGAAAGCGGGACTCAAGAGTACTTGTAGACTGCAGATGTCCTCTGGACAGTTTATCAATCAGTCACAAATCTGGGCTGCCCAGGGGAAGCAAGGAGCCTACCTATTACCTAGCAAACCTAAGCAGTTGTGGACCTGATCCATGCTTGAATAGAAGATTAATGTGAGTCCCTCTCCTCCTTGTAACCTACTTTGAGTGTCTTAAGGGAAACTTGTCCTGTATATCAATTTTCTATTTTTGAAATCATGATTTTATATTGTTGTTTATCTTGTTAGGAACTGTCCTGGGAACCATTTGATGGATATAAATCAACAAACAAAATATGTGAACAGAAATACGCTAATCTCCGTCAGCCCGTGAACCAGGCTGATATACTTGGGCAAAGGCACGCGATTCTTGCTTTCTCTGTATTCAGTCAAGGAAGTGCATGCGAGAGAGAAAGGAAGGGAGAGGCTGTGATTGATCATTGCACTGTAATGGGTGCCCTGCTTCTCCCGAAACAGGTCAGCCTCTGTGCAAGATACCAAAGACCCCTCCTTATTAATGTCCTGTTACTACTAATGGCTCAGGGTAGGGCAGGTTGGGCTCGCGAGGAATGCATTACAGAGCGATGCCACACCGAATGCAAGTGGATGACTTCACTTATGCATTTGCAAAACAGCAGGTTCTCCGGAGATAAGGAGTTGCCTGGTACATGCTTAGCTCAAAAGATAAACAAAGTCCAGAACAGCTCCGGGAAAAGACCCTGTGATCCAGTCGCTCCCTATGTAATGAAATAATCAGGCAAGACAGTGGCATATAGATTTGGGTTCAAATAGACCACAACTTAGAGGACGCGGGTGGCGCTGTGGGTTAAACCACAGAGCCTAGGACTTGCTGATCAGAAGGTCGGCAGTTCAAATCCCCACGGTGGGGTGAGCTCCCATTGTTTGGTCCCAGTTCCTGCCAACCTAGCAGTTCGAAAGCACATCAAAGTGCAAGTAGATAAATAGGTACCGCTCTGGCAGGAAGGTAAACGGCGTTTCCGTGCGTTGCTCTGGTTCACCAGAAGCAGCTTAGTCATGCTGGCCACATGACCTGGAAGCTGTACGCCGGCTGCCTCGGCCAATAAAGCAAAATGAGCACTGCAACCCCAGAGTCGGCCACAACTGGACCTAATGGTCAGGGGTCCCTTTACCTTTACCTTAGACCACAACTTTATTGTTTACGGTTGTGAAAGATTTGGCATAGGCATTGAGTGAAGCCATTTAATTAACTTTGTTTTTTGTTTTTTTAAATAGTTTTTATTCGGAATTTGAACATAACAATTTATCAAAAACATATCCTCATCCCCCCCCCGTTTTTCCCTCCCCCCTCCCACCCCCGGACTTTCCTCAGCATCTCTCTCTGATTTTTCAGCACATGTTATTCTCTGCATATTATAAAATTGTAAAAGATCCTTAAGTTATCTGTCTGTATGTTACCAATAATTAATTTGTGCATGTTTATTCAAAACCTGCCAAGGAGTCCAGTTCATTTTGTTGTTTCTTTAAATGCTTTGTAAAAGGTTCCCATTCTTCTTTAAAGTCACAGTTGTCCTTATCATGCAGTTTGTGTGTCAATTTCGCCAATTCCGCATAGTCCATCAGTTTCTCTTGCCACAGTTCTTTTGTCTGGATTTCGTCATTCTTCCATCCTTGTGCTATTAAGACTCTTACCGCCGCTGTCGCATACATGAATATGTTCTTCAATTTCCTTGGCAGGTCTTTTCCTACAATCCCTAACAAAAATGCTTCAGGCTTTTTTACAAATGTTAGCTGGAACATTTTCTTCAATTCATTGTATAACATTGCCCAGAATTTTTTAATTTCACTACAACCCCACCACATATGATAAAAAGTCCCTTCGTTTTCCTTACATTTCCAACATATATTTGAACCAGTTTTGTACATGCTTGCTATCTGCACTGGTGTTATACACCATCTATACATCATTTTCATGTAATTTTCTTTCAGCAAAGAGCAATCTGTAAATTTTAAATCGGTTTTCCACAATCTTTCCCAATCTTCATTTAATTAACTTTGGCCCATCTGCTGGGAAAGTTTGTAAGTGTAAACCACACCATGGGAAGGCCTATGACTTACATCAAATAGGGGTGTCCCACAAGGGGTTCCCGCTGGAGGAGTTCTATGGCCCTAGCCCCCGTCAAAAAAAACGAGAAATGCTGGCCTGAATTTATTCCCCCGGGGGTGGACCCAAGCAATGCTAATTGGCTGGTTGGGGCCACGCCCTGGGGAATCCCCGGACCCAGGCCTGGCTGCCATTGGCCATTTGGGGGATCAGTTCCTTTACAGCCCCCCAATTGCCTAACTTGCTATCCCCAAATCTCTCTACAGAAAACCAGAGATATAGCATAGCAAATCACACGCACCCCCCCCCCCAAATCAGAGCTATGACAAAGGCCCTAAACGGCCTCGGCCCAGTATACCTGAAGGAGCATCTCCACCCCCATCGTTCTGCCCGGACACTGAGGTCCAGCTCTGAGGGCCTTCTGGCGGTTCCCTCCCTGCGAGAAGTGAAGCTACAGGGAACCAGACACAGGGCCTTCTTGGTAGTGGCACCCGCCCTGTGGAACGCCCTCTCATCGGATGCCAAGGAAATAAAGAACTATCTGACTTTTAGAAGACATCTGAAGGAAGCCCTGTTTAGGGAAGTTTTTAATGTTTGATGTTTTATTGTGTTTTTAATATTCTGTTGGGAGTCGCCCAGAGTGGCTGGGAAAATCCAGCCAGATGGGTGAGGTATTAATAATAATAATAATAATAATAATAATAATAATAATAGCTTTGCTCCATGTGGTAAAACTGAAAATGAGATTCTTCAATCCCCAGCTGCTTAAAAAGGTTGCAGTGATGTGACATACTTTGCAGTTAATGATATGAGATACCTCATTAACGAAAACCAAACTCAGTGCCAGCAATGATCCACTACCATTCCAGACCAACCACCACTGCTTTGAAAGATGCCAAACAGGAATGCCTGGGATTCTGTCAAAAATTCTGTGCCCAGCATTTGTCCATATTAATTCAACTCTGAAATTCTATCATTTTAATTTCTCTTTTAACAGCTTAGCTCACCGCACCACCAAGAAACCTCATGAGGTGGCAGACAATATTGAATGAATCCCCAAGTGGAACAGGAACACGGAGAGGAAAGCAAACAGACCAGACATTAAGAAATAAAAGTTAAAAGTGAATTTTAAACTCCTGCTACTCTTTAGCTTTAAATTTACTTTACTTGCTCACGTTTGTGTTCATGGGGTACAAACCATGGATCCAACTGGGAGCTACTCTGACCTCAGGAACTTGGCTGTTTCAGCACCTGAGAGAGTTCCCTGAGTTCTGTATTCCAGACTGAAGTCCAGGTGCTTCTACCCAAAATCCCATGAGCTAATATTTTTATTTTATTGTTTTATTGAATTTATATACCGCCCTATACCCGGGGGTGGTGGTCCTCAGGGCGGTTCACAGAATAAAATCAAGATATAAAACCACAAAATACATATTAAAAACAAAAACCCACTAGCTCCCCCCCTCCCACAAAAGAAAAAACATTTTAAAAGGACATAGGATGTAAATCAGATCGACGAAAGGCTTGGTTAAAAAGGAACATTTTTTGTCTGGCGCCTAAAGGTGTCTAATGAAGGCACCAGGCGAACTTCCCTGGGGAGAGCATTCCACAGACAGGGAGCCACTGCAGAGAAGGCCCCGTTCTCGTGTTGCCACCCTCTGGACCTCTCGAGGAGGAGGCACAGGAAGGAGGGCCTCAGAAGATGATCTCAGGGTCCAGGTAGGCTCATATGGAAAGAGAGGAATTGCTGTCCTGAGCCATGTAAGGCTTGATAGGTCAAAACCAGCACTCTGAATTGGGCCCTGAAACTAATGGGTAGCCAGTGCAGTCAGACCATGATCGGTGTAATGTGCTCAAACCGTCTTGCTCCGGTGAGCAACCTGGCTGCTGAATATTGAACTCAGTCCTCCCAGTGGTGATCCTTATGTAGCCAAAACAGCAGCACCCCTGCAGAAAAGGAAGGCATCCAAAAGCATGCCAGAAAATCCCTAATGATGATAATAGGAATAAGAATAAGAATAAGAATATATTTATACCCCGCTCATCTGGCTGGGTTTCCCCAGCCACTCTGGGCAGCTTCCAACAAAACATTAAAAGACAATAGTCTATTAAACATTAAAAGCTTCCCTAAACAGGGCTGCCTTCAGATGTCTTCTAAAAGTCAGATAGTTGTTTATTTCCTTGACATCTGAAGAGAGGGCGTTCCACAGGGCAGGAGCCACTACCAAGATGGCCCTCTGCCTGGTTCTGTAACTTGGCTTCTCACAGGGAGGGAACTGCCAGAAGGCCCTCGGCGCTGGACCTCAGTGTCCGGGCAGAATGCTGGGGGTGGAGACGCCCCTTCAGGTATACTGGGCCGAGGCCGTTTAGGGCTTTAAAGGTCAGCACCAACACTTTGAATTGTGCTCGGAAATGTCCTGGGACCCAATGTAGGTCTTTCAAGACTGGTGTTATGTGGTCTTGGCGGCCGCTCCCAGTCACCAGTCTAGCTGCCTCATTCTGGATTAATTGCAGTTTCCGGGTCATCTTCAAAGGTAGCCCCACATAGAGTGCATTGCAGTAGTCCAAGCGGGAGACAACTAGAGCATGCACCACTCTGGCAAGACAGTCTGCGGGCAGGTAGGGTCTCAGCCTGCGTACCAGATGTAGCTGATAAACAGCTGCCCTGGACACAGAATTTACCTGTGCCTCCATGGACAGCTGTGAGTCCCGAATGACTCCCAGGCTGCGCACCTGGTCCTTCAGGGGCACAGTTACCCCATTCAGGACCAGGGAGTCCTCCACACCTGCCTGCCTCCACACCTGCCCCCAAAGTTTGCAGGCGTACAAAAAAACCCTCCTAAACAGTAATGGACCCGCAAACATGCTCAGTGCTGAGTGTCTGTGGGGCGGGTTGGGGGAGGGATTTTGTGTCCTGGTGTGGCTAGATGTCACATGAAAGAAGAGCCCTACAGATGGTAAAATTTTGCTGCAGCCTTGACTTAGAACAAGCCTGCCCTACAGTGCATCATAGCGAATATGCAAGAACCATGGGAAATGGGAGGACACATCCAATTTGGGACTTAGGTGAGTTTCAAGAAAAGGAGAGGGCTTTTTAACCAAAGCTGCCTTATTGCGTGTTGAGTTCCGCAGTGCCACCCCCCAAAAAATTCACACAGCACACGTTAATTTTTGTTTAAGGTTTTTGGCATAATTTTGGCCACAACTTTATTTAAATACAGAAAATGTGAGTGGTTGCTTAGGCATTGGTTATGACTATCTGTCCTTGCCCCCCCAAGGACAGTGCTGGCACTTCCGGACACCACCGGAAGCCAGCGTGGGAAACAAGTATTGGGGAGAAATGAGGCTGGGTAAATGCAGTCCAACACCTCTCACCCTCATGTTCCGGTGGGGTCTTGCCCGGCCCAAGTCCGGCTCCACGGACAAGGACGAAAGGATGGCAAGCCCCTGGATTCCTTTAACGGAATTCCCATTCGCATCATTTGGAGGGATAGGCACCTTACCCCTCCAAGCACCAATTTAACCAATGCCTAACCGCCAACCTTACAAGTTGTGACGATTTGCTACGCAGTAGGCAAAAACCAAGTGGCAAGAGCCAATCAGCCAAATGGCAAAATTCCTACCAGGCCCCCGCTCGAAGGCGAACGACCCCATGACAGGCATAGCAAGGTCAAATGAACCCAAGAACCCCTATAAAAGGGAGGGGGGGCGGGTGATCCGATGCAAAACGGCCAAGAGGAAGTCCCCTAGTCTAGCTCCTCAATTTATAGACTCTAAACCCCTCCTCCAATTTTGCAACACCCAAAATTCCCCAGCGACCCAATTAACCCTTTTTCATCTTGGGTTCCCAAATTTGCCTAGTCATGATGGTGGCCTGCTCCCCAACCGCAACACGTGCTCTCTGCTAGTGAGAACACGCTTTGCGTGTTGAGTTCCGCAGTGCCACCCCCCAAAAAATTCACACAGCACACGTTAATTTTTGTTTAAGGTTTTTGGCATAATTTTGGCCACAACTTTATTTAAATACAGAAAATGTGAGTGGTTGCTTAGGCATTGGTTATGACTATCTGTCCTTGCCCCCCCAAGGACAGTGCTGGCACTTCCGGACACCACCGGAAGCCAGCGTGGGAAACAAGTATTGGGGAGAAATGAGGCTGGGTAAATGCAGTCCAACACCTCTCACCCTCATGTTCCGGTGGGGTCTTGCCCGGCCCAAGTCCGGCTCCACGGACAAGGACGAAAGGATGGCAAGCCCCTGGATTCCTTTAACGGAATTCCCATTCGCATCATTTGGAGGGATAGGCACCTTACCCCTCCAAGCACCAATTTAACCAATGCCTAACCGCCATGGAGCCCACAGCTCACCATCAAACCACTCACAGCCCCAGCCAAGACCTCAGCTTGGCCACCACCGCACCTAACCAAGCCTCATTACCCGAAGCAGAAAGGTGCACGCCATCATCTCGAAAGAAGGATGGCCTCTGAGAGGAAATCTCAGGATGAAAAATCACATCTCCGCACAGCTCCAAGATCTTTTTTGACATTGCGGAGTTGATGCGTTTTCTGGCTCTCTCAGTGGCGGCTGGGCAACGACTGCCCCTCCAAGCACGCCTTTGTAGCAGCCTTGACCAAAATATTTCCGCTGTTGGCACCATTGCCCGCAGCGCCTCCAAGTCCGACAAAATTGCAGCATGCAGGGAAAAAACAGTCCGTAGAAACCAGGTCGTTCTCACCCAGCTGCACCACAATGGCTGATGGGGGTCCTTCCCTTAGCAACTGCCTCCGGATCCGAGGCAGGAGCTCCGGCCAGCGCATTCCCCGTCTGGACAGCCAAGACAACTGAATATGTGGAGGAAGGCCAAGACCTGGACCCATTTCCGACTGTGACTGTCGTGCTGCTACACCACCCAGTGGATGATGCTGTCCCCCACCATCCAGATGCAGACAGCTGCTAAACCTAAGATAAAACAAGCAAAATTTGTAAGACACCAATAATGTTAACGAACATAACCTTTGAATGCATTCGATTTCCAACGACCTGCATTTTATTTCCACTGCCTTATTAACACGCTTTCCGGCCTTCTCGGTGGTAGTTTGTCTAGGCATAGGTTCCCGACTAGCTGCACCTGACCTCAGCAGGGCAGCACTGACGACTGGGCCCCACCATATCGTCAGTACCAGCAAACATTGTGGGGGAGCAATGAATCCCAAGGCAATCGCATCCCGCCAGGTGTCGTTCCCCATAGGGGAAAGATGCACCCCCCATCTGCCCTAAAGGGGGCAACTGCCTTGAAGAAAATTAGCAGGGTGCAATATTACAGAACCACCTAAAGCAAGGACCTATTTTATTTTATTTGTTATTTTATTTACTTTATTTATTTTATTATATTATCCACCGCCTTATTAACATGATTCCTGGCCTGCTCGGTGGTAGTTTGTCTAGGCATTGGTTCCAGACTAGCTGCACCTGACCTCAGCAGGGCAGCACTGACGACTGGGCCCCACCATATCGTCAGTTCCAGTAAACAGCATGGGGGAGCAATGAACCAGGATCAGACTCAAGCTCACCCCAAATGCTCCCAAGGACTCTAGCATGGCCCTACCCCTCGAAAGGGGTCGACAAAAGCATGGCGAATCCTTGAATTCCCTTAATGGAACATCTTTCCGCATTGGAGGGGACAGGTGCTCCAACCCCCCCTCCATACCACCTTGAACCAATGCCTTAAATTATTTTGAGTCCAGGGAGAGCTGCCACCAACTCAATCCAAGCCCTCTTGCATGCAGGAATGCAAACTTATGCTGGAGGAAGACAGCAAACATTCTCGCCCAGCTGTACCACCAGCACTGCGGGAGGACCTGCACAGGTCACATTCGACTGCACCAAAGGAAGGATCTCCTCCCAAAGTATTCCCCATCTGGAGATCCAGTATATGTTCACATGGGCAGGAAGACTGAAATGGCGCCCCAGTCCAAACTTGTCAACATGCTTGCCAGCCTAGTGTACAATGCTGTGGCCCAAATGTGCACAGCTGCTCCTATGAAAAAAGAAAAGAAAAGAGAGGAGGAAAAAAAAAAGAGGGGGGGGGGAGGAAAAGGAAATAACAGACAAGCATCAGCACAGACATCATTGTGACACTTCCTGATATAACCCTTGTCAGTGTCAGACTTCCAATGACCCGTATTCACAATCCTGTCTACTGACAGGCCCCCAGTGTGCAGCCTTTGCAGCAGCACCTAATCGTAAGGAATGAGGCGTGTTCAGCGGTAAGCAAGCCGCAGGCCGTAATAACTGGTGCATGACGTAAGCACATTGATGTCTGGCTAACGGGAACCCATTTTCATGCACTAGGAGTGGGCCAGCCCCCCGGGAATAAAAAGCCAAATATTCTCTTCTATAACCGGGCAAGGGCCCTCCTCACCTGTGGCGGGAAGCCTGATTGTGGCACTCCTGCCCACTAAGTCTGTTTTAGCGTTCCCAACTCCGATGACAAGCTCCAAAGGGTAAGGAAAAGTCCTGAAGCAATAAGCCTCTGGACTCTCAGCCCCGTGCTGGCTCCAACAACCATTTTCCCAACCCTCAGTGCGAAAATGCAATGGACTACTGACAGGAGTCTCGCCTTGATCTTAACCAGCAAACAAGTTTTAACTTGTTGCAGATACTGCATAGGTAAAAATTGACCGACTTCCTGCCCACTGTCCTATGAGGTTGGAGCCTATTCCAACCTTCCAAGGGCCTGCTCACTACAAACCTTATACAAGGGTCTCTGAAAAATAAAGCTTCAGTGTAACAGACATTGCAGCGGACTGAATTCTTATAGTTATAACCGCATGCCCAATCTGCAGCAGGTGGACCAAATACTGCCGGATCTGCTCAGAGGATGGGGGCCAATTCTTCTGAATGGCGGAGAACTGCCAGCTTAAGGCTAAGAAATCCATCCATAACCTTTGAATGCATTCAATTCCCCTTCCCCTAATAGGTAAAAGCAGAAGGGGAAATGGAAGCTGCCACTCTCTGTAATTACTAATTGTTGTCAAAATACCACAGGTGGTCTGGAAAAAATCTGGCAATAGCCGAGTCTGGAGCCCAGGATCTGAAGCGCTTCATCTGAAAATTGGATAGAGTGTCAGCGACATCATTAGAGGATCCCGTAATTTGGAGAGTAGAAAACACAATATTAAACCTTAAGTGGCGCAGCTCGAAAGCATGAGCGGAGGGGCGGAGACTGTGCTAGAGCGTGAGGACTGTTTTGCCAAGACGCTCACCACTACCTGGTTATCAGACCAAAAGCAGATCCGATGGTCACTGAACTCCTCGGGCCACATGTGAACTGCTACTACAATGGGGAAAAACTCAAGAAAAGTTATGTCACATGATTGCCTCACCACACCGGGCTTGAGGCCATAGCTTTGCTCACCAGCCGCCCTTGAAATAAAAACCAAAGGGCAAAGATCCAGCAGCACCAGCCTGAACCTGAAAATCCCTGTGCAGGTTCAAGGTATCCTGCCATGGCGAACTACTATTGCATACATTCAGGCCAGGAATTGCTACCATCACCTGATATCTGCCTTCACCACGCTTGGTAGGCGTACACAAAGGTAAGGGGACCTCAGGCCGCAGGCAGCCTGGCCTAGTGGGAAGATTAGTTAAGTGACCCAGCAAGATCGGATCTGATGAAGCATCACTTGCTACAGAGGAAGTATTACAAAATAACTTCCTTCAAGGCAGACAGCTTCTCCCTATGCAAGTGGCATGTTTTAGCAACGATATCCAACTGGATCCCTAAATAAAATGGGAATATGGGCAAAAGATATTGAGCTATTGCTTGCCAACTTCCCGCCCCTGCTTGGGCAGGGGGCATCTTGTGCTGCCATCATGATATGTGAATTTACAGGGCCGATGCTGGCCAGAACCCCTGAAGGAGTCCCAACCAATCTGCTGCCGAGCCAGCTTCCTTTTCAGACACACACTCTGTGCAATGCAAAAACACACTCCGTGCAGTGCACACACTCTCCATGCAATGCAACTACATACTCCGTGCAATGCAAAAAACACGCTCTGTGCAGTGCAACTACACTCTGTGCAATGCACACACAAACCCTCCGTGCAATGCAACTACACACTCTGTGCAATGCACAAACCCTCCGTGCAATGCAACTACACACTCCGTTCAATGCAAAACACACTCCCTGCAATGCACACACCCTTCATGCAATGCAACTACACTCCATGCAATGCAACTACACACTCCATTCCCTGCACACACCCTCCGTTCAATGCAACTACATACTCCATGCAATGCACACACACTCCGTGCAATGCAAAAAACACACTCTGTGCAATGCAACTACACCCTCCATGCAATGTACACACACTCTGTGCAATGCAACTACACACTCGGTGCAATGCAACAACACACTCGGTGCAATGCAACAACACACTCCGTGCAATGCAACAACACACTCCGTGCAATGCAACAACACACTCCGTGCAATGCAACTACACACCCTCCGTGCAATGCAACTGCAGATCTCCTTGCAATGCAATGCAATTGCAGCCCGTGCAGCGCCGTGCTCTGCAACGCACAGAGCAAACTGCAATGCGGGCACGCAAAGGTGCTTTCTCCCAGTTGCATATTGCAAATGTGGCACCCGTTACATCCCTCGCAGTGAGGTAACCACCAAAAGGACCTAAGTGTCCAGGTAGAGCAATGGGGGAGCATGCAGCTGTCCCATACAGGGACCAATCCTGCAACCTAGGCATTACCGGCACTATGCGCTGACCCAGTGAAACCAATGCTTCATGGACCACATGGGGACACTATTCAGGCCGGAAACGCTTCCAGGCCATCGAATTCTAGGGCAAAGCCCTAGGATCACCTTCTAGGCCAGGCATAAATGTTTCCAGTGAAATAGCAAAGTTGAGGTAGCCCACAGCTTGTCCGGGTACCCCTGCTTGCCCTTTTAGAGGGAAGCACCCCTTCAAGAAACCCAAAGTTATTTTATCACAAATGGGCCGAACTACCCAGCAACAGAATAGCTCAAAAGGAGCAGTTTGTTTTGTTTTGTTATAACAATGGCTAAGAGGGGTATATGAACCCTGTCTCCCAGGTCCTAGTCCTGCACTTAGCCACTAAACCACAATGGCAGTCGCCACTATCAGAGCAAAACAAACTTAAAGAAAATAAACTTGTTCAGAAACAGCATAGTTCAAGAGCATATACAGAGTGCTCATAGTCCTTGGAGGGACAGGGAGCCTCTGGGGCCCTCTGTCTGCCTCAGATATACATTAGCAGCAACTGGGCCTGGAAGCAGATACATAGAGAGAATGAATCACGTGTCAGAGACTTAACAATTAACTGCTACCTGTAGCAGACTCAGGCTTGGAAGTTATGTGCAGGCCGAATAGGCCTCCCTGCTTCAGCTCTTGAGAATCTTAGTCTCATAGCAATGTTAAAAGAACTCAAATTAGTGCTCCCACCCAAGGCTAGCTTAAAATTTGGCCAACAGCGCTGCACACACTCAAAATAAAGCCAACCTTCGGGGTACTATAAACGAAAGTGATTCCAGCTAAGCTGGGAACAGCCCTGACTAGCCCCACAATTTCAACAAGCAAAATGGAGGAAACCTTTTTGTGAAAGAAAGCCCCTAATGGGGGCTCTCTCCCTATTGGGAAAGGCAAGCCACAGATACAGGGAGAATCTTCCCACAGGGCAGGGTAAGGGGTGGGGTGGGAAATCGAACAGGAAAAGGGGGGAATTAAAATATTTAAGGGCTGGAGAGGATTAAAAGGAAAGGGGAAATAAAGAAATAAAGAAATGTAACCAGACAATGAGAAGATTGTCCAAGTGCTCCATGTGATCCGATGCAAAACGGCCAAGAGGAAGTCCCCTAGTCTAGCTCCTCAATTTATAGACTCTAAACCCCTCCTCCAATTTTGCAACACCCAAAATTCCCCAGCGACCCAATTAACCCTTTTTCATCTTGGGTTCCCAAATTTGCCTAGTCATGATGGTGGCCTGCTCCCCAACCGCAACACGTGCTCTCTGCTAGTGAGAACACGCTTTCCCCAGCAATTTGTTTGTATCCCTGTTTGACAGGAAGACTGGATCAAAAAGAAGTCTGTTGCTTGTACAGAGCCACACGATGGGGGCACAGAACGAGGCTTTGAAGTTTGCATGCAAATAGGCGATGCTTTGATCCACGGGAGGCGAATATACGACGGCTCGGTTTTTCTCTCACGGTTCCCCATGGGTTCAACTACGTTGCCAGTTATCGTTCAGATCATCTTTCAAAGGGCACATTGTACCTGTACGATATTTTTGTGACAGAGGTCAAATGGATTTAGAGTCGTCCTCTTCCCGTAGGGACGGGGCAGGTTCTGAAGGAGGAGTCTCCCGTTTCCGCAATCAAATAGTTACTCCTGAAGGTACCTTTTCAAACATGCGTTAAGAATGCACTGCCAGCTTCTCTGGGCTACACGGCTGCGCCAGAGCTACCTGGGAAGCCATGCCTGGACTCCCCATGGCTGCATCGCTAGGAGGGGAACTTGGCAGTGGGGCAGCTGCAGGGGCAGGTGGGGCTGTGTAGGGCTTGCAGATAAAATAGAAAAAGCTAGAAACTTGGGGGGCGGGTTGGACAAATGATTAAGAAACAAGTAAACGTTAAAGAATTAAAATATAAACACACACGGACGCACAACATGCAGATAATTACAATAAAGGCAGCATGGCCCTTTCATTAAAAGCAGTTAGTTCCCAAAGGCTGTTTTTACCTGATGGTGGGGGGGGAGGGGCAGCAAGGAGGGAGCCAGTCTGGCTTCCCCAGGGAGTAATGCTGGATTACCAAATGGGCCGGGTAGGCAACGGCCCCGCAACAATGGATCAAAATAATGTCAATTTGACTTTGAAAGGAAATGACGAAAGCATATTAGGAGATTATTTTGAGGCCTCCCCCCCCCCCGAAATTTCAACTGCCCAGGGGCCTCCACAGAATTTTCAGGACCACTTTAAAATGCAGTGGTATCTCGGGTTAAGTCCGGAGGTCCGTTCTTAACCTGAAACTGTTCTGAGCCAGTGTGGTGTAGTGGTTAAGAGTGGTGGACTCGTAATCTGGTGAACTGGGTTCGCGTCTCCGCTCCTCCACTTGCAGCTGCTGGGTGACCTTGGGCTAGTCACACTTCTCTGAAGTCTCTCAGCCCCACTCACATCACAGAGTGTTTGTTGTGGGGGAGGAAGGGAAAGGAGAAAGTTAGCTGCTTTGAGACTCCTTCGGGAAGTGATAAAGCGGGATATCAAATCCAAACTCTTCTTCTTCTTCTTAACCTAAAGCACCACTTTAGCTAATGGGGCCTCCTGTTGCCGCCGCGCCGCCGGAGCACGATTTCTGTTCTCACCCTGAAGCAAAGTTCTTAACCTGAAGCACTATTTCTGGGTTAGCGGAGTCTGTAACCTGAAGCGTCTGTAACCTGAAGGGTATGTAACCCGAGGTACCACTGCAAAAATAAAAAAAATAGCAGAGTAAGATGCAGAAATGTGGAAAACTGAACTGAAGATTTGAGAATGAGAAACAGAAATTGTCAGATTCGGCTGTTCCTCGTTGTGTTTGGCCCACGACTTTGCCGCTGGGCACTTTCCCACATGCCAGCTAGCCAGGACAAATTCCTCCTGGTTCTGTTTTGGCTGAGTTGGAGACATATTCCTTTGCCTGTAGTCTGATCCAATCTCTCCCTCTCTCTCCCAACCCCCAACTCCCTTCTCCTTTCTCCCTTTCCGTTTCTTCCCTTTTACAGGCAGTGCATTTTCTTCCCGGCTCGCAGGGGGAGGGGAGGGTTTCACGAAAGGACTCGGCAGTAGCTGCTGAGGACCAACATAGCGGTGCAAGCTCAGCGAATGGGGCCGTGATGGATGGACGTTCAGGGCGAGAGGTAATAAAGCGGGCCCCAGTCATGTAATCTTCCATTAAAATGAAATGCATACCAGGAACGCGGCATTTCTGCAGCTTGTACCATCTCCCAGAGAAGATCATGAATAAAAGAGGGAACTGCACCGCTGACAGATGCCGGCATGCATAAAGGACAGTTCCTACAGAAAGGCAAGGTCCCAGCTAACAGATGGACCCAAGATGTGAGATGCAGGAAGATTTAGCTAGCTAAATAATTCAAGGCAATGTCGTCTGTTGAGCCGGTGTTTGTGAGGAGAGCCAGCAGATGGAAAGGCTGGACAGGCCTTCCCCACAAACCCATTAAGAATGTTGCTTGTCTGAGTGACAGCATGTTGCACGAGGCACCAGCAAGGGGGGGGGGGACCTGCCTCCAGCGCTCCTTCCACAAGGTCAAGGCAATGGCTCACTTCGAAAGGCTGCAACCTTCAGCAAGCGATGGATCCCTTTTTCCTCCTGCAGGAGGCTCAGGAGCAGAGAGGGAAGCGGAAACGATGCAAGGCTAGGTCCCACCAAACCCACGACCCTCTTCGTGCTTAAAAAATAGCACTTGCGACTTATTCCGAGTAGCTGAGCTGTTGGGCAATTAGAGAGAAAAACCCAAGGCCCGATGCAAAGGAACCAAAACATAGAAACCCTGCACATATCAAATGCCGCTTGCCAGATGGAAATAATAAATTCACATTACGGGAGAGTAGCCATTTCCAAAGCTTACTATAAAGCAGAGCTCACTTGTGGTAACAGCCTCGGGATGTGCATGAATTGTAATATCAAGGCCCAGCCTTGGAACACGAAGTGAGAGTGCCTTGAGCAACTGCAGAATACCTTTTCCTCAGCACAGAGTACCACAAGTGTCTCATGTAGCTGGATTTACAGGACTGCAGCAGATTTCCGGTAGCTTTTCACAGGTCGTGAGCAAGCAGCAACAGGGTGCCATGCTCGTAGGCTGTGCTAACACAGAGAAAAGCATTCCTGGGCTTGCAGTTCCCTTAGGAAGCAGCCCTGCACATGGTGGAGTTTCTGTAAACACAGTACAGTGGTACCTCTGGTTACGAACTTAATTCATTCCGGAGGTCCGTTCTTAAGCTCAAACCGTTCTTATCCTGAGGTGCGATTTCGCTAATGGCGCCTCCCACTGAGCGCATGCCTCTGGCGCGCAACTTCCACTCACATCCTGGGGCAAAGTTTGCAACCAGGAGCAACTACTTCCGGGTTAGTGGAGCTTTTAACCCGAAGCGTGCGTAACAAGAAGCGTTCGTAACCAGAGGTACCACTGTACGATGGCCGATGAGGACGGTGACAATTTATTACTTGCCCTTCAACCCAAGGCCCTGTGGCGGGTTGCAACAACTAAAACAGAACATTAGCAACAATTTAAAATAACTTTAAACCACCTTCTCTGGAAGCTGTACAATGAAGTTTGTATGTCAGTTGTACGGTTTTAAATTTTGGAGTGTGTTTAAAAGAGCACAATCCATTGAGCATGCCTCACTGAAAATTATTACCCCCTCCCCATATTCATAGACATAAACTTTGTTTTTTCTTGTGCATTCCCAATGCTATTGTTGCGGAATATGGTCCCAGGGCCGTCGCCTTCGTCATCTTCCTCTACTTCTTCTTCTTTAACGATCACTCATAGTCAAGTAAGATTGTCTTCCATGAACACGGTCTTAACAGTGAGTCTGTAAGTGACTGTGGAGGCCAACTCTGAATCCATGTGTCCTTCCATAGTGGGGACAAAAGTTGCCAGGTGGGAGTTGATCACGGTGACGGTTTGCCAAGCGTGCCTTCCTCTTAGCACGTTTCTCCCTTTCGTCCTGAGTTTGAGCGTCTTCAAAGTCCAAGACGCCCGTGGTAAAGGCTGTTCTCCAATTGGAGCCCTCACAGGCTGGTGTTTCCCAGTTGTCAGTGTTTATACTACATTTTTTAAAGATTTGCCTTGAGAAAGTCTTTAAACCTCTCTTGTTGACCACCAGCATTACGCTTTCCATTTTTAAGTTCGGAATAGAGTAGTTGCTTTGGAAGACGATCATCAGGCATCCGCACAACATGACCAGTCCAACAAAGTTGATGTCGAAGAATCATTGTCCCGGTGTGCCCTTTTCCTGACACAGCAGGTTCCCCTGACTCCTGCCAAGCGAAGTCTGTTGGCAGAAATGTTCAGTTTTTAAAGTTTAGCCAAGAATGCTCAGTATATGAAGTTCAACATACAAAGGACACCATGCAGGATGTGGCGTCTGCAGACAATTTGGTTTCCTCTGCCTCTCGGGGTCAGGGCAAACAATGATTCTATTAACAGTTCGTAAAGGAAAGCTGGAGCAACTTCCTTTCTGGGTCTACCTTGTCTCCCGCAGCTGCCGCAACACACCCGTGAACTTGGTGAGCGAAAGCCATTCACTTATTTTATCTGTTGAATCCTGCCTACTGGGGAAAGGCTCTGGGTGGCAGACCTTAAAAGTGAAAGCGAAGTGTACATGCAAAAAAATAAGTATAAATTGAAAGATTGCCTACAAATACAAGGATTTCTGGAAATAAAAAATAAACGGGCGCGAGAGCAAAATGAAAGTTTTCTTTGGATTTAGTTGGTTCTTTTGGTGCTGCAGATTGATAGTGGTTCAGTTGGATGACACTGCACAAATCAAAGAATAGGAACATAAAAGCTGCTGCTCTGGAAAAGATGGAGGCAGCCAGTTCTAGGTGTCCAAAGTAACAGCCATTGATAGGTTTGATCTTGGTTCTTTCCCCCGCAAGAAAATAAGGGTAGATGCGGCCAATTCTCTTAGGGCAGGACCAGCTAAATCACTTACAAGAAATGTTAAAATTATCATTAAAAACAGCTAATAATAATAATAATACTATTTATAATTATTTAAACCCTGCTCATCTGGCTGGCTTTCCCCAGCCACTCTGGGCAGCTTACACCACATAAAAAATGGTAAAACACTAGACATTGAAAATTTCCCGATACAGGATTGCCTTCAGATGTCTTCTAAAAGTCATATAGTTGTTTATTTCATTGACATCTGATGAGAGGGTGTTCCACAGGGCAGGTGCCACTACCGAGAAGGCCCTCTGCCTGGTTCCTTGTAAAAAGTACCGTATTTTTCACTCTATAAGACGCACCAGACCACAAGACACACCTAGTTTTTGGAGGAGGAAAACAAGAAAAAAAATATTCTGAATCTCAGAAGCCAGAACAGCAAGAGGGATTGCTGTGCAGTGAAAGCAGCAATCCCTCTTGCTGTTCTGGCTTCTGTGATAGCTGTGCAGCCTGCATTCGCTCCATAAGACACACACACACACATTTCCCCTTACTTTTTAGGAGGGAAAAATTGAGTCTTATACAGCAAAAAATACGGTAATTTAAAATATAATTTTAAAGGCTGTTCCATGCTCAAAAGAAGTTGACACATCCAGAGTAATTCGGAGAATGTATGTTGGGTTAACTTAGAACCCAATTTTATTGAATTACAACGTAGGACAGCTACATGGATGCTTTAAGGCATAGCAAAGTCCGTCTAACCCGTTGTAGCAGCCTTACAGAGTGCTTCTGTCTGGTGACAGCTTTCACCAAGCCCCAAGCAAGCCCCCAAGAGGGTTCTTCCCCTGCCCGTGGGCCCCCAAATCCTATCTAGGGAAGCCCCTTTCACCACTGTAGCACTTCCAGGGGATCCTCAGAGATTCTACTCAAAATCTGCTTCTACTAGTTAGGTGTCCACTACACATTAGCAGTCTGTGGACAAACGCCATTTCGCTTGACCTGAAAAGTGAGATGAGTGCACACCCCATAGTCGCCTTGGACTGGACCTAGCTTTCCAGGGGTTCTTGAACCACTAGCTGCTGATACTGTTCATGTAACAGTACACAGCAGGTTAAACAACCACTTCTCTTGTGGCAACCTGATGTACAAGCAACAGAATAAAATAAAAACCCTACTCAGTCTCAGTCCTTGTCCTGAAAGCTTGAGCGGGTGCCAAGATGACTGGGTGACTGGGAACGGCTGCCAAGACCATATAACACCAGTCCTGAAAGATCTACATTGGCTCCCAGTGCGTTTCCGAGCACAGTTCAAAGTGTTGGTGCTTTAAAGCCCGAAACAGCCTCGGCCCAGTATGCCTGAAGGAGTGTCTTCATCCCCATCATTCAGCCCAGACACTGAGGTCCAGCTCTGAGGACCTTCTGGCAGCTCCCTCACTGCAAAAAGTGAGGTTGCAGGGGACCAGGCAGAGGGCCTTCTCGGTAGTTGCGCCCACCCTGTGGAACGCCCTACCTTCAGATGTCAAGGAAATAAACAACTATCTGACTTTTAGAAGACATCTGAAGGCAGCCCTGTTTAGGCAAGTTTTTGATGTTTGATGTTTTATCATGTTTTCAATATTCTATTGGGAGCTGCCTTGAGTAGTTGGGGAAACCCAGCCACATGGGCGGGGTATAAATAATAAAAAATAATAATTATCATCATTATTATTGAGACAAAGAGGAGTGGGCTACTGGGGTTTTACGCTTTCTGTGGCCCCCACCCACATTGGAAGGGGAGCCTTTCCATGTTGCTCTCTAACACGCCATAGACATGGCCAGCACCGAATTTAGAGTAGTTTAGGCAGTTCCCCTGGCAGAGGACGCTGAGCCAAGGGAGTTGAAAATAGTACAGTGGTACTTCAGGTTAAGTACTTAATTTGTTCCGGAGGTCCTTTCTTAACCTAAAACTGTTCTTAACCTGAAGCACCACTTTAGCTAATGGAGCCTCCCGCTGCTGCCGCGCCGCCGGAGCCCGATTTCTGTTCTCATCCTGAAGGAAAGTTCTTAACCTGAAGCACTATTTCTGGGTTAGCGGAGTCCATAGCTGTCAACCGTCCCTTATTTGGCGGGAAAGTCCCTTATCCCAGCGCTGTGTCCCGCTGCTGTCCCTTATTGATGATGTCCCTTAAATATCCCGGGTTTCAAAGGAAGCAGCTTCTCTCCCTCCCTCCCTGCCGGCCAGGGAGGAGGGAGGCTCCAACTGTGTTGCTTGGCTGCATTGCTCACCCAATAAGGAGTCTAAGAACAACTGGGGGGTGGAGCTTGCATGCCTTGTGCCGATCAAATCGGCCGCGTTTCCTGGGGACTTGCTCAGCACTTCCCAGCAGAGAGGTGACGTGATTTTCCTTGAGGCTTGAGGCTTCGTTTGGCTGCTGGCTGGGCTTTCTGCCTTTGGCTCAGAGGGGCTCAGAAGTTGAACATACCTGTGCCCGGAAAGTCCCTTATTTTGGCTGCTGATCCCTTATTTTTGAGGCTGCTGGTCACTTATTTTCAAATCTGTAAATTGACAGCTATGGCGGAGTCTGTAACCTGAAGCGTATGTAACCTGAGGTACCACTGTAGTGGTAATAATAATAATAACAACAGTGCCTGTATTTATACAGTTACCTACTTAAAGTTGGGGGGCTGCCAAATTTTGTCTTTGCTCAGGGTAACCATATTACCAAATTCTGCCCTGGTCCTGAATTGTTACCTGCTTGGGAGGAAGCAACATTTGTAGAGCCATTTTCCCCAAATGTACGAAGTTGCCCTGATGAACGATGGGTTCCTGTTTCTTCGGCGTTCTGTTGCCACCCATGTTCACCCCAAAGAATGAGCGACTGCTCTGCGAGGTCCTGTCTCTGGGGGGTTCCGGCCCGGCTTGATGAGGTTAAAGCTTTTTGCCCCGAGGAAAGAGTAGGCGCAGGAGGCAGAGATGGGGAAAGTTCGATATCAGGAACCAGCAGCTGTTTGGCGAAGATTGTGGCTGCCTCTCTCTCTCTCTTTGGAGGTGACATGTTCTCTGTGACTGCAGCATGGTGATTAATCACTTGTGTCAGAGCCCCTAATCCCATTCAGTGGAAGACAAACACAGTGGCACCCAGCCACCCCTTTTGCTCAAGCAATTAGCAAATTTACATGAGCCAAGCACACGATGACAAAGGTTGGCGTGCAGGGCCCTAGGAAAAGAAACTCCAGCAGTCAGTCTCTGGTGATGTTTTGTCCTTGAATACTTGGCTTCTCAGCAGCCTTCAAGATGCCCTTGTTCCTCTGCCCAGGAGACAATATGCTACCTTTGATGAGGTCCCTGACACAGGCACTGTCTTCAGTGTACTGCAAGTCCACTTACATGCTGCCCATTGACTAGTTCGGTTGCTGCCTCATCCTGACATTCTGCTCTCCCCCAATTGTCCTATTGACCTCAGAAACCCAGAAGAAGCCACGACTCCCTACCATGTGATCGCTTCACAAACTTCTCCTAGCTTTGTCCCATTCCTTCCAGATGTTCCATTAACCTCTTAGACCACTTTAGCGTTTGCCAGGCAGGGAGGGACACAGTTTTTGTTGTTGGCAAGGAAAAATTAGGTATATAAAGGAGAATTCCCTAGATGCAAAGATCCAGGTTTGGGGCAATTGCTCTTTCACGAGAGAACCCCCAAATATGCAGCAAAACAAAGCATGGAAATATAGGTTGTAAGACCTTTAAACATGCCTTTCCAAATGTGTTTCAAATAGCCCCCTCTTCCCCTAGTATAGAGGAAAGAAGATCACACATTTGGTAAGTTAAAAATGGTTTACTTACAAACTTTCCAAAGGTCAGATTCATGTGCTTTTCTATGCAGCATTCAGGAAACATTGCACAGGCAGTGGTAAAAGTTCATAAAATATTAGTACAGGAACTCAAGGGAAGCTTGTTAGAGACATGCAGTCTGAGTTTGGAGCAACCATCTCAGACCTCTTTAAACGCCGAGCTTCTCAGGTAGACTGAGGTACAACAATCAGGTAGGCTCGATTACCTTCTTCCCAAAGTGAGTGGGAGTGACCTAGCTAAGCCTGGCAGGACAGCTTACTCTATGGCATTAACCCCTTCATGCATTAATTAGACTTAAGTATGTTGATTGTGATGAGACGCGGGTGGTGCTGTGGTCTAAACCACTGAGCCTCTTGGGCTTGCCAGTCAGAAGGTCGGCAGTTCGAATCTCTGTGCTCAAAGAGGGGCTGAAAGTTCCAGGAGCAGCCTGAGCTTCCCTTGAGGAAGAGCCGCCAGCAAGAGAGTTTGAGGGACTGTACAATACGGAGAACGGGTCTGCCTTCAGTTGCGCATTAGGAGCAGGTGTAACCGAGCACTTTGCCAATAAAGAACTAAAAACCCGGCTGCTTTTTCGTCACTGGTCTGGGTGGGTGCGAGGCAATTTTATTTATTATTTATTTATTTGTAAAAATATTTCTATACTACTGTATAATTTTTAAAAATATCAAAGCAGCATGCAGCAATATTGGTTCTCGTAACCATTTGTATTTTAATGTTTGTCTTGTTTTATTCCCTTTTAGTCTTTTGTATATAGTACATTAGTAGCAGCACGGTATTTTGGTGTGTTAATGTAAAGATATAGTTTGGTCAACACCGTTCTTCAATATTGTATATATTTTTATTATTCCTTCCTGCGGTTGATAGGACCATGATGACCAAAACAACAAGAAACAAATTCACAAATATATATGTGTGTGTGTGCATATATGTGTGTGTATATGTGTGTGTAGTGCTTTTTTTCTTAAAAAAATGTTTAGGGATACTCTCATTTTGACTCAAGAAAATCACCATTTTGAAGTTCAAATCAGATAAAATAAATACAGTAAATGGACAAAAGTACAAAGATTCGCATAATGTTTGGCGTATGCGTCCCCAGAAAAAAGCATATGTGTGTGTACATATACAGTGGTACCTCGGGTTAAGTACTTAATTCGTTCCAGAGGTCCGTTCTTAACCTGAAACTGTACTTAACCTGAAGCACCACTTTAGCTAATGGGGCCTCCTGCTGCTGCCGTGCCGCTGGAGCACGATTTCTGTTCTCATCCTGAAGCAAAGTTCTTAACCTGAGGTACTATTTCTGGGTTAGCAGAGTCTGTAACCTGAAGCGTATGTAACCCGAGGTACCACTGTATATGTGTGTATAAGTGTGTGTGTGTATATTTCGCCCTCCCCCCCAAAAAAACCGCAAAAAAATTTAAACTAACTATTACAGAAAATTTATTTCTTACCTGCTTGCATAAGCTCAGCAGCTTAGAAAAGTTTCATCGGGTATTCAAAGTTTAAATCAGAAGTTGACGGCTGCATTCTCTGTTGGCAGAGCATCCCATTGGACTGGGCCAATGACGCTACGGCTGGGTTACCTCATGCACAGCTGCCAGAAGGCATAGCTCATGGATACATCTCATGGGAGGTTCATAGAATCAAAGCATTGTTGAGTTGGAAGGGACCTCATTTAGTCCAACCCTCTGCAATGCCACCAAATGTCTTCCTGCTCCCCCCTTGTATGCTGATTTACTGCTTGCTAACGCTCATGTGTCTCCAAACTAAGGTCCGTGGGCCGGATCAGGCCCAATTGCCTTCTGGATCTGGCCCGTGAACAGTCTGGGAATCGCCGTGTGGATCGCCAGTGCGTGCGTTCTTTCCATCTCCCTCCCTCTCTCACACACGGCAGAGGCGCCTCCTCCCTCCCTCCTCCTGGCTTCTCCCCGCCCTGCCTAGAGGAGGAAGGGGGTTGGGCTTTGTTGGTGCCAGCAGCAGCAGTAGCGCTTGAGCGGCTGCCATTTTATTGATTGATTGATTTTTATTGATTTTTTTAACATATTATTTCCAACAACCATTTAACATAATTTTTTATCTGATACAATATTTTAGACTTCCATCAACAGCCTCTGAAGATTTCCCGTTCTTTATCACTTATTCTGCATTTCTTAATTTCTCTATTACTTTTTTTGTAATAATTTTTATTAAGTTTTATACAATTATAACACATACTGCAACAAACGTTGCTCAACCAAACAACAAACCCCAAAAAATAAAAAATACATCTATAAAAATAACATCAAACAAATAAACAACACAAACAAACTTAATTATTTAAAAATCCAACCTTATAAACATGTTACTTGACTTCCTCTAGTCCCTCCCTTCTGAATTTCCTTGTATCTGAATGTAAACAACAATATTCCAGTTGTAATCAAATTTCTTCACTTTTCTTAGTGTTCTAAATCCCATTTATTTAAATAAATCCTAATTTAATCCTAGTCCTGTTTGGTACTTTCAAGTAACTTCTAGTTATCCTTAACTAACAGTTCTCTTCATAGTCTTCCTTGCAATATTTCACATAATCCTCCTTACAGAACTTCATACAGTCCTACTAGCGTAATCTGTTCATTACAATTGCTTTTTAAATAGTTCAAATTTACTTCAGTCTTCTAAGAATCTCTGGTCCCGCGGGTTTCGAATCCTTCCTGTTGTCTAATTCTGCATTGTCCATTAATTTCATTTGCCACTCTTCTTTCGTCGGTAATTCTTCTTGCTTCCATTTTTGTGCCAGTAGTATTCTTGCTGCCGTTATTGCATGTAAAAACAATGTGCAACCCTGTCTGTTAATGTCCTCCCCTGCAATGCACAGTGAAAATGCTTCTGTTTTTTTAAATAAATGTATATTTCAACATCTTTTTCATCTCGTTATATATCATTTCCCAGAAGTTTTTCGAGCGGCTGCCATTTTAAGCAGCCCCTCTCTGGAGCCCTTTTGTGTGCCGCTCATCGTCCCTCCACCACCGCCATTGCCAGCCCCTGCCGCTTACAAGACACAGGTAAGCAGCCACTGGGGCTCGTGGTGCTCTTGTATCATCCTCCCCCCCAAAATATAGCCTGGCCCCCACAAGGTCTGAGGGACAGTGGACCAGCCCCCTGCTGAAAAAGTTTGCTGACCCCTGCCTTTGCTCTTGACGTAAGAATGCTTCTGTGGTGCATTTAAGAGGCGGTGGTCCTTGCACAGCGAATGTAGGGATGTGGGGAGATAATTTGTCTCTTTTACGTGGAGCAGGGAAGGAACTGCTTTTGCAGTGGTTCTCAACCTGTGGGTCCCCAGATGTTGTTGGACTACAACTCCCATCATCCCTGAGCTCTGGCTTTGGTAGATGGGAGTGATGGGAGTAGATTGGTAGATTTTGGGGTGATGGGAGTTGTAGTGGAGTGTGTGGAGGATTCCCTGGTCCTGAATGGGGTAACTGTGCCCCTGAAGGACCAGGTGCACAGCCTGGGAGTCATTCTGGACTCACAGCTGTCCATGGAGGCACAGGTAAATTCTGTGTCCAGGGCAGCTGTTTACCAGCTCCATCTGGTACTCAGGCTGAGACCCTACCTGCCCGTGGACTGGTGCATGCTCAGGTTATCTCCCGCTTGGACTACTGCAGTGCACTCTATGTGGGGCTACCTTTGAAGGTGACCCAGAAACTACAACTAATCCAGAATGCGGCAGCTAGACTGGTGACTGGGAGTGGCCGCTGGGACTATATAACACCGGTCCTAAAAGATCTTCATTAGCTCCCACTATGTTTCCGAGTACAATTCAAAGTGTTGGTGCTGACCTTTAAAGCCCTAAACAGCCTCGGTCCAGTATATCTGAAGGAGCATCTCCACCCCACTGTTCTGCCCGGACAATGAGGTCCAGCTCCGAGGGCCTTTTGGCGGTTCCCTCACTGCGACAAGCAAAGCTACAGGGAACCAGGCAGAGGGCCTTCTCGGTAGTGGCGCCCGCCCTGTGGAATGCCCTCCCACCAGATGTCAAAGAGAAAAACAACTACCAGACTTTTAGAAGACATCTGAAGGCAGCCCTGTTTAGGGATGCTTTTAATGTTTAGTAGGTTATTGTATTTTAGTGTTTTATTGGAAGCCGCCCAAAGTGGCTGGGGAAACCCAGCCAGATGGGCGGGGTATAAATAATAAATTATTATTATTATTATTATTATTATTATTATTATTATTATTATTATTATTATTATGGCTGTTCTAGAGGGAGCCAACTGAGTCAGCCTCTCGCCTCGGCCCACGCAAACAGCAGCATCTTCACCAATCTGTAGAAGATTTCCAAAGTATGTTCAGTGCCAGTTTTTATGCAGAACCACTAGAGGTCCCGTTGTCACACTCTGGATGTACACGGAAGGCTGTGTTAAGTGGCTTCCCCTTTCTGCCAAGGAAAGGCCTCGCTAGAGAGAAGTGGGAGAATTTCCCCTGTTCCTTCTGTGATCGGGTTGCAGCTATAGCGCCGGATTGTCAAAAAGCTGGCCCAGATCACGAGCACATGGCTCCCCAAATCATTATTACTGCAGCACCTACACAGATTCATTTATTTTGTGCATGCTTTGTTAGCAGAGATTAAAGCAGCTCTGATTTTGAACTGGAAATCATTGCATACTTACATAATAACTGTTGTAAGATGATCTGATTTGGACCTATTTAAACCCCTTCCTTCGTCTCTTTTCTGCACAAGAAAAGAGCTTTTACATTCCCTATCCAATTCAAGCAAAAAACCAAACAAACAATTATGATGTGGGTTTTTTTTGTGGTGGGGGCAAGGATTGATTCAAATAAAATATATTTGTAAAAAACTTATTTTCTTCTATGAGAAAAACCACATAGTTTGGAGTAAATTTATAACCTCGGCCAGATCATTAATATCTGGTTGTCAAAAAGTATTGGTTTGAACAAAAATATGCTGTAATAAAAATGCATTGTTTTGAAGAAATTTATTGGTCCCATGAAAACCTCTTCGATTCGGAGAGATATGTTGATCTCAATGAAAGTCTATTTGTTCTGAGAAGGAGAGGGAGGAGGGGCTGGAGAGAGAGAGGGAGGGGCTGGAGAGAGAGACTACGACTCAGGGGTTAAATGGGGGGTTTTTTTAGCTCTATTGTCAGCTTCTAAAAGTGGCATCTCTTGAATGTGGAATGCAAGGTATGAGTTGCAGGGCAGGGTGAATCAGCCTGTTTTCAGAGTGTGTCGGTTTTGCATGGGTTCACCTCAAAGTCCGTTCCACCCTGTTGCCAGGTTAATCTGATTTTTTTAAAAACCTACACGAAAAAGAAATTGCATTTAAATAATTAAGTGTGCAAATTAAAAGAAATAAATGCTTATTAATCCGTTTCAATACCCATTAGAACTGCGTCAAGAGTTTTTTGGGAAGCTGGCAAGCCAGTGGGAATGCACATTAGCCCGGGAAGTTCAGGTCAGGTTCTGGAAAGAGGAGCCCCGCAGGGAAGAAGGGAGTTGGATGGGCAGATGGAGGAAGGAACATTGATCAATCTGTGCCAGCGAAGGGTGGATGGAGAATGGCACGGCCATGGAGACAGATGCTTCTTGCCCAGGAACTCCCTGACATGTGTAAGGTACAAGTTTAATAGGGCTGGGGTCCACTCTGCTCTTATCCTCTTGACACGCAAATGAGCTAGTTCCACTCCAGCAGGTATTTGCCGTGTCCCTGGCCCCGGGGTGAGATCAGGACTGAAGCGAGGAAGATCTGCCAGGTCAATCTCAATCTCCTTTCCACGTTGCCACAGTGAGCTCCCATTTGCTGATTCAACAGAGCCTTAGCAAAGGCATAACTGCAGAACCAACAGGGCAATCCTCAGAAGCAAGTCCCGTTGAATTTAATAGGGCTTTGCCCCCAGCCAGCTAAGTGGGTACAGGATTGCAGCTGGTGGTTTATTTTTTAAAAAATATGTTTTTATTAAAGGGTTTTCCGTAAGTAACAAAGGTACCGTATTTTCCGCTCTATAAGACGCACCCGACCATAAGATGCACCTAGTTTTAGAGGAGGAGAACAAGGAAAAAAATATTCTCTCCCTCTCTGCGCAGCGCCTCTCCAGCGAAGCGAAGTCAGAACAGCAAGAGGGATTGCTGCACAGCGAAAGCAGGGGGAGTATTCCGCTCCAGTGGGAAGGTAAACAGCGTTTCCGTGCGCTGCTCTGGTTCGCCAGAAGCGGCTTAGTCATGCTGGCCACATGACCCAGAAGCTGTACGCCGGCTCCCTCAGCCAATAAACCGAGATGACCGCCACAACCCCAGAGTCGGCCACGACTGGACCTAATGGTCAGGGGTCCCTTTACCTTTACCTAGATGGGTCTATAGTATGTCTCAGAAGTTTAAATGATCACAGTGGCTTCCACTGTTGCATTATGATCACAAAGAAAGCATGTCCTCCCTAAAAGAGGGCACATGTTGCAGTGAGACCTGGAAACTGACCTCCTGGTTGTGGGTGGGTATATTGACCAGCCACAACACCCGATTGGTAGGTCCCTCATTGCTGGGTTTAATCTGGCCAATGGGGAGCTGTCTAAACGGTTTGAGGGACCTATTTATGCCTATGCACGTGACCCAGAGCTTCCTCTTTCAGCTCGTGCATCGGAACACCCGCCCACCTCTCCCTATATTTAGGGCTGTGCGCTTGACCTTGCTATGCCGCCGTGTGTCGTCTGTAGTTGGGACAGGGACAAGGCAGGAATTTTCCCCACTTGGCTGATTGGCTGTTGCCAATTGGGTTTCACCTGCCGTGTAGCAAATCGTCACAACTTGTAAGGTTGCGGATAGGCTCTGGTTCAGGTGATAGGGATGGGAGAACGCTCTTACCATCCCTATGTGAAGGGTATTCCGTTAAAGGAATCCAGGAACTCAGTGGTTTGGCCAACCCCTGAGAGGGGGTTATGCCCATGCCTGAGTCCAGGGGAGCATCTGGGGAGTGGACATAGTCTGTTCCCAGGCTTTCCATCTACCTCAGGTGTTCACCCTTGGCTGACATATCATGGAGCTCTGGGTCAGCGCTACCTGCAAGGGTGCAGGGAGCTAGCTGAACCAGAGTCTATGCAACCAGTCACTTTCTGTAATCACTAAAGTTGTGGCCTAAATTCTGCCAAAAACCAAAACTAAAATTTGAGTCAAGTGTGTGTTTATTTAGGGGGGAGGTCTCTGGGTCTGAACACGTAAAAGGTATACTCGGGTCCTGACAAAACAAAGGAACAAAGGAGCAATTAAACACCGGCTCACCATTCTTATCATAGCTGCCAATCATCCGGGAGATGGGATAGCTGCAGACCTGCTCTTCTGCCACCCAGAGATGCCAACCTATTTACTGTTCATGCAGTGCTTTAAAATAGAGAAGACCCAAGAAGAAAAGTATTATGTGGAGGAAGAGATCAGAGTAAAATGTTCTTCAAAAAACTCTACGGTTGAGTATGGAAGGCAGAAAGTCTACTTGAGGCAGGAAATTCAAATGGCACTCACCCAGTCACCCATATACGCAGGCCCCAATCCGCTCAGAAGTCACAAACCTCCATCCATTTTGGTCTCTGTGTGCTGCCTCCTTTAATGGTGAGCAAAATCTGCTCCTCCCCTCCGTCGCCCAAAGTCATGCACCTCCTCTTAGGACCACCTCAGGGCCTGGACCTGCATTCCCACCCGGAGAGACCGTGTGGATTCAGGGATAAAAAGAATACAACATTAAAAGCTATAATGCAGCCTTAGGCGGGATTAGGAGAAAAGCCAGCATAGCATCACCTGAAACCCACCTTGCGTATTTTTCATGTAAAGCAATCAACACATGTTTGCTATGGGCTTTGCTTTCATTGCAGGCCAGCTCTGCTATTTAATCAGCTTTCCGATTTCCTCTGTTTGCACAAGAAGCTGCTAACCCAGATTAAAGGGGAAGAGCCTGCCTAAGAAATGTCAGTGGCATTCTGCCATTGCAAACATGCTCAGGCTGCAGCAATAAGAGAAAGGTTCTCTCTGATTAATGTTAATAAAGCATTACGGCTGTGTTTGTTATGATCACCTTGCTTGGCACTGCTGGAGAAGGAGAGAGTAAAAAAAAAAAAGGACGAGGAATAAATGGTGTACATGACAATCACTAATCATGTCATCAGGAAAGAGTTCAAAGTCTCGAATGAGGCGCATGGACTAAAAGCACGTCGTGTTTATTCAGGATTCAGTTTTAGCCTCTGACATCCAGGTTGGGCGGCAAAGAAGAAATCAAAAGACCACTTCTGCATCAGGGAACTAAGGAAGTTTACAGAATGCTCCCTGTCCAAACTTGTCCCCAAATTCTGGCATTACCAAGTTAATGAAGTGGCAGCAATGCTCTAGCAATGCGTAATTCTTTTGTTGGATTGATTGATTGATTGATTGATTGATTGATTGATTTCTAAACATTGTTTGGACTACTACAGATGCACACAAATGTTTAGTAATTGAACCACAGAGCCAAAAGGAATTTTGATCAAATGCTCATGTCATTTGCTTTTCGTACTGACCAAATCAATCTGCATGTGTGATCTGAAATCTGCAGCAAACTGTGAATGCACGGATTCTGAAAGTACTTTTAGAAATTCTCCAAGTGGCATGGGGAAAGGGTGGATTCGCAGAACAATAACCAAAATCGGCTCAGTCTTGCGGATACTAAGATTAAGCAACCTGATCCACAAGTGCTTGCCTAAATACTGGCTTTTCCTTAACTACACACTTGGCAGGTGTTGAGAAACTACTATAAAACTACCCTCTAAAACACTTCCCACTTGGTTGCGTAAGAAGAAGTCACTTAGGATGCAGTCCCAACACAACACCCACCTTCACCGTACAAAAGCAAAGCTGGCCCGACACTCCATGCAGACTGGCCCATTTTTTCCATACTGAAGTTGTGACCGAGTCACAAAAAGTTGTCTGAGAAATCTGTGACTTTGCACAATCAAAATACAATGAGCAGACCTAGCATAAGATCTCAGTTGCATAAACAAGACCCCATGTGCTCCGAGGGTCCGGGACAGGGCAGAGGAGGAATGGTGGAGACCGCCTCCCTGTCCTGACCCTTCCAGGGAGGAGGAAAAGGAAGACAGTATAGATTTACAACAGGGTCTGAGGGAGGTCTCAGCTCAGAGGCAGAGGAGGGGGGAAGCTGGGAAATCATGCGACAGCCGGGACAACACCCAGCTGACACACTGTCATTAGAAAGCATTCCAGACCCTCCATCTCCCAGAACTGGCGAGCCTTGAAAGTAGGAGAGCAAAGAGCTTGAAGACAGAGGGCACGTAGCAGGACCCATAGGAGAGATGATGAGAAAGACGAATGAGGAAGTGGGAGAGATGGGGGGGTGGAGATTTACTAGGGACAATGCCATTATCCAAGAGGCTGGGTTTTGGATAGCCTCTCTCTGTAAAGATTGAAATAAAAAAGGACAGTAAGAAACTTTTCCTTGTCTTTGTACTTTCTTGGGCAACCAGCCGGGAGCCACTGACAGCATCCTGACACCTAGCAGCGAGACGATGGCAAAATAAAGCACTTTGAAGTACACAGCAAAGCTAACAGGCACTTTCCCAGCATCCAAGGTAACAAGGCCCAATACTCTCCAATCAAAGGAGACCAGGCCTGCGCAGGTAACAGGATACCCTTACTGAGGAGGGGCAGGCGAAGGCTACAACCTGTTGGGATCAAGCCTTATCAGGAGATAAACTGGCCACTCTCCAGGCACCCGGCTTGATCTCCGGTTGACCTCCCCGTCTGCATTTCCCGGCAGGATACAGGCTAGGTTGCGATCGGCGATCCTCCTCAGCGTGAGAAGGACACACCACTCTTCCCTGCTCCCTGCTCCCCCCCAGGGAGGGGAAAGAGATAGACAGAAATGTATTTACATGTCTTTATTTCTGTCCTTGCAGCGTTACAGAAAACACGTCTGCTCTCATCAAACTCCAACAGCCGAGAGATATTAAACTCCTCCTTCTGTACTTCCTGTACAGCTCATATTACACTCTGAGCTAATTCCGGTGCTTCGCACAGTGAATAGACTGTCCCTCTGGTTCCCACGGAACAGTCCCAACATTCCCATCATGTTTTGCTTTCCAGCTAGCTGCAGCTCGCTGCCGCATTGCTTCTATATCGTAACACAACCTCCCCTCCGTCCAAACAAAGGCTTACCAAATGCCTAACCTCACAAAAGTTGTGCTGATTTGCCAAGTGGGGAGATTCCTACCCAGCCTCCCCAAGTGGGGAGATTCCTACCCAGCGACCGACAATTGTCCATAGCAAGGTCATATCCGAGCAAAGCATAAAAGAGGGCGGGTGGTTAGGGTGATCTGGCAATGGGGCCAGAGAGAGGGTGCCGGCCAGCCGCACCATGGTTAAATCGCCTGCAGCCACACCCACACTGAGAGCTGATTGGCTGGGGCTGTCTCCCAGGGGCAGAACCCCAGCAACAATAACGTGGCTGGCATGACACAGGGAAGAGGCGGCAATCCTCTGCCCCCTAAGCCGGCGTACTGTTGTGGCCCGGCTGCCCGGCTACAACTCTGCCCACCGGGAAAAGGTGACCGGACTTATCAGGCTGTGGTTCGAACACCCCGAGTTCCATGGACCAATGGCTGGAATTGATATAAAGTAGCTCCACACCTGGAAGCTCTAAGCTTGCTCTAGATCAGGCACGCCCAAACTCAGCCCTCCAGATGTTTTGGGACTACAACTCCCATCATCCCTAGCTAACAGGACCAGTGGTCAGGGATGATGGGAACTGTAGTCCCAAAACATCTGGAGGCCCGAGTTTGGGGATGCCTGCTCTAGATGCAAGTCCAGGAAGGTGGCATGAATAATGCCGTCCAATTCATTTAGTGCACATGTACCCCTCTCTTGCTGAGCACTGTACCGCCATGTTGCTTTCTGCTACTCAAGAGACTTCGGGAAGAAAAGAACCAAGCGAGACGCAACCTAATCATTTTAAAAGCTCCCTTAAGATGGTGGCAACAGCAATGGCACCACGTTGCATGCTAATATCCCAGCTAATCCTCTGCTAATTTATTTTATCAAATTAAAAAGTACAGCATTCTCTGAACACCAGGGATGTTCCGTTCTTAGGGTCCCAACAGAAAACCACATGATCCATTTGTAAAGAGGCCTTTTCTGCCAAGAATATAAAATTAATAAAGTAGGATTATGGGGAGATAGGGTTTTAACTGATTCCTTAATCCCGGTGAATAATTAATGATAGCAATTCATGAAGTGGTAGTGAATTTGTTCCACATTTGAATAATAAATAGCATCGCAAAATGAAGCTGGAGTGGAGGCCAAGCCGTAGATGCCCAGTAAATGAGCCTCCCTTCCGGGAAAAAGCTTCGCGGCAAGGCCTATCATAAGCAGCACACAATATAGACAGGGTGGCAATTACACAGGCATTATGATCCAGATGCAGTTAATAATAATAGCCGTTTTGCAAAAATCGAATATAAATGATAACTACTAAGCACCAGTATCTCAGCGAAAATACTAATCACTGTGCAAAAATGGGAAGGCAAGTCCCGGTCTGCAGGATCCCAGTTCTAAAGGAGCAAAGAACGAGGAAAGCCAGCTTGACACCACAGGGTACGAGAGAAAGGCATCAGATTGCCACAGCTTCTCAAGAATGGGTTTGAAACAAGGATCAATGAAAATAAATCCATAATGGTTTGAGCTCTGTTTTGGTTTTATTTGTTTCCTTACTATTAATATTAATTTGAAGCATTTTTATTCCAGCCAATTTTCCATTTTATTTCAGCCAAAAAGGACGTCCTGAGCTACTTGGATCCAACCCCCCACCCCTCCAACTCGCAACAGAACATTTGCATCTCTTTGGTATAAAGAGATGCAAATGTTCTGTTGCGAGTTGGAGGGGTGGGGGGTTGGATCCAAGTAGCTCAGGACGTCCTTTTTGGCTGAAATAAAATGGAAAATTCTAAGGGATGCGGGTGACGCTGTGGTCTAAACCACAGAGCCTAGGGCTTGCTGATCGGAAGGTCGCTGGTTCGAATCCCCGCAGCGGGGTGAGCTCCCGTTGCTCGGTCCCAGCTCCTGCCCACCTAGCAGGTGGAAAGCATGTCAAAGTGCAAGTAGATAAATAGGTACCACTCCGGCGGGAAGGTAAATGGTGTTTCTGTGCGCTGCTCTGGTTCGCCAGAAGTGGCTTAGTCATGCTGACCACATGACCCGGAAGCTGTCTGTGGACAAACACTGGCTCCCTCAGCCAGTAAAGCGAGATGAGTGCCAAAACCCCAGAGTCATCCGCGACTGGACCTAACTGTCAGGGGTACCTTATCCTTTACCTTTATACCAGTTCTAAACGTTCTGTTCTATGGGTTACCATTTCCATAAAATCTTGGATGAGCTTCAGCTTTCCCGACAAAGATTTTTATTGGTTTGCATAAACGTTTACACAATCAAATAATATTTGGGATAGCTCCATAACCCACACACCCACTGACCTTAGAGCTCCATAGACCACCCAACAGAGAAATGCGGAATTACAGTAAGCAGACTGGTGTAAGTAAGAGAAAATTAAACTGGAATACAGTGGTACCTCGGGTTAAGAACTTAATTCGTTCCGGAGGTCCATTCTTAACCTGAAACTGTTCTTAACCTGAAGCACCACTTTAGCTAATGGGGCCTCCTGCTGCCGCCGCACCGCCACTGCACGGTTTCTGTTCTCATCCTGAAGCAAAGTTCTTAACCCAAGGTAATATTTCTGGGTTAGCGGAGTCTGTAACCTGAAGCGTATGTAACCTGAGGTACCACTGTACAGGAGAGAAGGGGCGGGGAGAGGGGTAGGGGAAGAGTTCTTGCCAAACATCATATTGATTTCCTTTTACAGTGGTACCTTGGTTCTCAAACGCCTTGGTTCCCAAACGCTGAAAACCTGGAAGTGTTCCGGTTTTCAAACATTTTGCGGAAGCCATCCCAGAAGTCTGTTTGACTTCTGAAATGTTCGAAAACCAAGGTGCAGCTTCTGATTGGTGCAGGCGCCCCAGAAATAATAGCTGACAGCCACATCGGACGTTTGGCTTCCGCAAAATGGATTAAGTTTGAGAACCAAGGTACCACTGGAATTCCAAAGTACACTTGCGTAACATTGCAAGTCCTTTGACATCATCAGGAATAAAGAGGTCCAAGATCTCTGACACTTCAGTAATCTTAGTAGCACTGAAACTATTTTGGGGAGGAAAATCCTCACTCTCCTTGTCAGTTACTTGGAACTGAGCTAACTGCTTTTTCTGATTTCCCAGTAATCGGCAAGTAGCCCCATGAGCTTGGCTGGCTTGAGTGCTGAAACCCCAACCGCTCCCACTGAGACCACCACAGCCAGATGCCTGCAGTCTTCCTTGCCACGCCGGAAAACTGGCTCCCAATTTTTGCCTTTGAGCGGGAGGTCAGCCCTTCTGAAAACCCGCACGTGCAGGGCACATCTCAATATGTGGGAACTGCAAAGCATTGCTAGTGAGCTGCTTGCATCCATTATCGACCAAAATTTCCAGGATTGTTTGTACAAAATGAATGGTTTCATTGTGTTAAATCTGTATGGGTAGCACTCAAAGTTATGCAGTGTTTAAATGTGGGGGACAAGCTCCGCTGGGAGCTACGAGGTAGCAATAACATTTAAATAAACAGCTATGCCTGACAGGTGAATTGTATATTTTTCAGTGAGGCATAAGTCCTCCTGGTAAATCTGAAAATTAACTGTAACCCCCTCTTTGCCAATGCTTGTTTATCACTCTGAGAAAATGCTACTCTGTGCCTTAAATCCATTACGAGGCAACAGCTCTGAAGAAAACATTATGCTGCAATTATGTATACAGCATCAGGTGAGCTGCAGAGCTCTATTGAGCCGCCTCTGTGGTGCGCATGGTTTTAATCAGAGCCAAGAGGGTCATGGAGGGGTCCACATGTCAATCCTACCTGATTGGGGCTACCTTTGCATGGGGCTACCTTTGAAGGTGACTCGGAAACTACAACTAATCCAGAATGCGGCAGCTAGACTGGTGACTGGGAGCGACCGCCGAGACCATATAACACCGGTCTTGAAAGACCTACATTGGCTCCCAGTACGTTTCCGAGCACAGTTCAAAGTGTTGATGCTGACCTTTAAAGCCCTAAATGGCCTCGGTCCAGTATACCTGAAGGAGCATCTCCACCCCCATCGTTCTGCCCGGACGCTGAGGTCCAGCGCCGAGGGCCTTCTGGCGGTTCCCTCATTGCGAGAAGCAAAGCTACAGGGAACCAGGCAGAGGGCCTTCTCGGTAGTGGCGCCTGCCCTGTGGAACGCCCTTCCAGCAGATGTCAAAGTGATAAACAACTACCTGACATTCAGAAGACATCTTAAGGCAGCCCTGTTCAGGGAAGTTTTTAACGTGTGATATTTTACTGTATTTTTGGTTTTTATAGAAGCCGCCCAGAGTGGCTGGGGAGGCCCAGCCAGATGGGCAGGGTATAAATAATAAATTATTATTATTATTATACCTGCTAGTGGTGCTGTTGAGGCTCAGAAATGAGCCAGCCTTCCAGGCCGAGTGAAGAACGACGCCATTGCATGGACAGGCGGAGTCCCCCAAACCCTGGGCGGGCCCCGTGTGGACCAACAACTCAAGACAACGTGCTATGGGATTAAAATTGGCCACAACTTTATTATGTTTCAGATGTGGGTAGACCTTGGCTCAGGCACTGGGCGTTTATCTCTCCCAGTCCCCCGCCGGGGATCTGGGGAACATCAGGGCTATCCAGTGGGGGGGGGGATGGGCTGGCTCTGGAGAACATATGTTCAAGCAGAGAGAGCCCACCCCCGTTACACCGCCATCGCAGGGGAGAGCAATGGCGACCTCTAGGCGTACGGCCAATGCCTCCCCTCAAAACAACCTCTTTAATGGGGAACCCTGGTATCGCCCTCCCCCATTTAGGGAAGATAGACTAAAGGATTCCGCCCAAGGCCTGATACCGCCAAAGTTGTGACATTTTGCTACGGGAAAGGCAAACCTGCCAATGCTGGGGAATTCCTTTCTGGCCCTTCAACAGTGCATAGCTGTCAACCTTCCCTTATTTGGCGGGAAATTCCGCCGTTTCCTGCTGCTATCCCGGATTGTTGGTATCCCGTAAATTTCCCGGATTTCAAAGGAAGCAGCTCCTCTCCCTCCCTGCCTGCCGTCCAGGGAGGAGGGAGGCTCCAGCTGTGTTGCTCGGCTGCGTTGCTCACCCAATAAGGAGTCTAAGAACGACTGGGGGGTGGAGCTTGCATGCCTTGTGCCGATCAAATCGGCCGCGTTGCCTGGGGACTCGCCTTTGCTCAGCGCTTCCCAGCAGAGAGGTGACAGTGGTTTTCCTTGCTGCATCCCCTTTGCCGGGTTGCTGTGCTGTGGGAACCACCGCTTGAGGCTTCGTTTGGCTGCTGGCTGGGCTTTCTGCCTTTGGGCCTTTGGCTCGGAAGGGCTTTACTCTCTCTCTCTCTCTCTCTCTCTCTCTCTGTGTGTGTGTGTGTGTGTGTGTGTGTGTGAGAGAGAGAGAGAGAGAGAGAGAGAGAGAGAGAGAGAGTCACTTAAGCTGACAGTAGGAATGCTGCAGCTTCACACACTTACCTTCACACAATGTGTAATTAACTTGGGGAATTTTTTTGCCGCAGGATGTGGTGAGGTCAGTACTTTAGATTTACAAGGGGATCTGAGAGATGAATGGGAGATACGGTTTGCCAGTATTAATGGACAGCTAAATAGAAACTTAACCCCAAAAGTTAGGACCAAGTTGCAAATCCTGACTGGGCAACTTTGCTGACTAGTAACATTGAACCATGAGGATGAGATGGTTGGACAGTGTTCTCGAAGCTACTAGCATGAGTTTGACCAAACTGTGGGAGGCAGTGGAAGACAGGAGTGCCTGGGACAGGTGAGGCTGCTGATCCCTTATTTTGGCTGCTGATCCCTTATTTTCGAGGTTGCTGATCCCTTATTTTCAAATCTGAAAGTTGAGAGCTATGCAACAGTGACCATGATGTAGCAGCACCTGTGTACCTGTGGAGAAAAAGTTAACCTACAAAATAAGTCTTAACTGAGGGTGGGTAGGGTGGGAGAAGCTCTGGAGCCAGCTGACGATTCCCAGGTAAGATCCTTGATGCTTTTGAATTATGGTGCTGGGGGAGACTCTTGAGAGTCCCATGGACTGCAAGAAGATCAAACCTACCCATTCTGAAGGAAATCAGCCCTGAGTGCTCACTGGAAGGACAGATCGTGAAGCTGAGGCTCCAATACTTTGGCCACCTCATGAGAAGAGAAGAGTCCCTGGAAAAGACCCTGATGATGGGAAAGATGGAGGGCAAAAGGAGAAGGGGATGACAGAGGACAAGATGGCTGGACAGTGTTCTTGAAGCGACCAGCATGAGTTTGACCAAACTGCAGGAGGCAGTGGAAGACAGGAGTGCCTGGTGTGCTCTGGTCCATGGGGTCACAGAGAGTCGGACACGACTAAATGACCAAAAAACAACAACAACATGCAGAAATGGCAAAACTTACTGGAAGTATAAGAAATCAAGATAACAAACTTTTTATAAAAGAACGGGAATGATTTATTGAATATTTACAGATAAGTTGTAAATAGATAAAAACATTGGCAGGATTATTGTAACAACCTGCAGTTTCATAAGAGTATATATTTAAAGAACATGAACAAATGAGCAAATTAAGTTAATTAGGATATGCAGCAGGTATTAAAAATAAATTTAAGGAACTGCAGAAAGAGGGGGAAGGAAGTCGAGTTTTGGAATGTTAAAATGATTGTAAAATTATTGAAATGGATAAAACTGAAAATCATTTTTAAAAATTATTATTTTATTTTAAAAGAGGGGCACAAGAGTTGCCTGGGTGTCACAATCATGTCACACTCGTATCACAATGAATGGTCCGAAACTTGCAGAATCATTCTTACCTGACTTTGAGCTGGCAAACAAGATCTCAAGGCAGTGGCTATCATGAAAGGTCACAATTCTCTTAGATTGAGAAGGTGAACTTTTTTTGCTTTAGGGCTGCTTAAGTATTTCTGTAAAATCCTCACTCTCTCCCCTCAACAAAGACCAAACTGACACGTAGGCAGGGCATGACTCTATAATTAGCAAGTTAAAAAGGACCAGATAAATTACCTGTTCTTTTCCTGACTGTCTACAGCATGGTAATCCCTTTCTCAAATGTGCTTTGTTTCTGTTGGATGAATATAACCAAACTTTCCTGTCTGTCCCGAGATTAACCCCCAGTGCTCAGTCAAGGATCAATCAGACTTTCAACTCACTAACATTTTGGTTTATTTTGTCCTCTTAGGCAAAAATAGCTCCTAGGTGTTAATGGCACCATTCTTTGCTCAGATCAAGAATCTCAGGGTACCTATTTTGAAACTATTTACTCACTTAAGCAATTGCTTCCATCTCTTTGCCCCACAGCTTGCAGCAGGGGGTGGGGAGGGGCAGTTAAGGCTGTCAAACCAAAGTGTCATGAGGCTCATCTGAAATAGTGGAAACACTCTTTCTATATTGCCATGGGCAACAGAACACACTTTGCTAGACTCATCTTCCTGTCACCATAGGTAAAGGTAAAGGGACCCCGGACCGTTAGGTCCAGTCGTGGCCGACTCTGGGGTTGCGGCGCTCATCTCGCCCTACAGTTTGTCCTAAGGTAAAGGTAAAGGGACCCCTGACCATTAGGTCCAGTAATGACAGACTCTGGGGTTGCGGCGCTCATCTCGCTTTATTGGCCGAGGGAGCTGGCGTACAGCTTCCAGGCCATGTGGCCAGCATGATTAAGCCGCTTCTGGCAAACCAGAGCAGCACACGGAAACCCCGTTTACCTTCCCACTGGGGCGGTACCTATTTATCTACTTGCACTTTGACGTGCTTTTGAACTGCTAGGTTGGCAGGCGCAGGGACTGAGCAACAGGAGCTCACCCCGTCGCAGGAATTTGAACCGCCGACCTTCTGATCAGCAAGTCCTAGGCTCCGTAGTTTAACCCACAGCGCCACCCACGTCCCAACAATAAGGTACACACACCTAACCCCAAAAACCAAAGAGAGTAAAGGAAAAGGGTAAGAAAGAAAAAAGGATGAGGTACCACACCCATTTGACTCCCCTCAACCAGCACTCGTCATCTCTGAGTCATTTAAGTTCTTAATTACATTGCATATCATTTATCGATGTAATTCTTCTTCTTCTTTTTAATTTTATTGGAATTTTATTTACAACATCACATAACCCCACGCCCCCACCCCCATACACAAATCCACCCTCATTAAAAGTGAACATAACATACAGTGAGCATAACAGAAAGGTAAAGGTAAAGGGACCCCTGACTGTTAGGTACAGTCGCGGACGACTCTGGGGTTGCGGCGCTCATCTCGCTTTATTGGCCGAGGGAGCATGTGGCCAGCATGACTAAGCCGCTTCCGGTGAACCAGAGCAGCGCACGGAAACGCCGTTTACCTTCCCGCCAGAGCGGTACCTATTTATCTACTTGCACTTTGACGTGCTTTCAAACTGCTAGGTGGGCAAGAGCTGGGACGGAGCAACGGGAGCTCACCCCGCTGCGGGGATTCGAACTGGCGACCTTCTGATTGGCAAGTCCTAGGCTCTGTGGTTTAACCCACAGTGCACCCGTGTTCCTGAGCATAGCATACAACAATACAAACAACCAAATAAAAGATTTCCTTTATCCTGTATCTGGCCTCCTTATTTACTTCTTATAAACTGTTTCCTTTATGAATAATTATCAAGCTCTTCCTAATCATAACTTAAATATCCACAAAGTCTCCTGCAGACCCCGACACAGGTTTTGTGCAGCAGCTCAGCGCCTGAGTCGAACTGTCCCTCCAAATGTCTCGCCTGTTCCTTAACTCCTTAACTGTCTCTCCCCAATAGTGCTGCACCCGCAGCCAAGGGTCTTCTGTTTCCTGGGCCCTCTAGTCTGTGCTGAAGACACTCGTGGAGGGCTGGCCTTTGGGCTTCAAGGCAATCCCTTCTCTCCCCTCTTCAAAGGCAGATGAGGCACATCTGACAGGACAAGGCGAGTCAAACAATAAGAAGTGAAGTAATAAGATTATGATTAAAAGTACACCTTGATAGTGTAGTATCCATCAACCTGTCGTGGAAACCGCATCTCTGCAGCCGCTTTCATCAATCTGACCTTTCCGTTATTACCCACAGTTCACAGCTCTAAGTGCCTATAATTCCTGCCTTGAAAGGTGCCTGAAATGTGCCCAACGTCTCTACTGGTTCCATTTGCAAGTGGTTGAGCATAGCCCTTCTCCTTCTCCTCCTCCCATAGCTGTCAAGCGTCCCTTATTTGGCGGGACAGTCCCTTATCCCAGCGCCATGTCCCGCTGCTGTCCCTTATTGATGATGTCCCTTAAATAAGCTACTGAAGGTAATGGGGCCCTTTCTATGTCCAGCTGTCCTTTGTCAACAACAAATTGTTGCTTTTTTGTGTTGAATATATGCTATATGGTAATTTATGGACCTAATAGGTATCTAAAGCCATTTGCACACAGCAAAGTATGTATTTTATCAAAGTAATTGTTGATCCCTTATTTTGGCTGCTGATCCCTTATTTTCGAGGCTGCTGGTCCCTTATTTTCAAATCTGTAAGTTGACAGCTATGCCTCCTCCTCCTCCTCCTCCTCCTCCTCCTCCTTAATATTTATTTGATTTTACAAGTATAGAATGATAACAATACAAAATACATATCCATATTTAGAGATTTGTCTGAATTTCTGGACTTCTCATCTTTCCCCTCCATGGGTCCTATTGTCAACCTTTTCAACTGCCTATTATTCAATAATCCATATTTTGTATCTCTCCATTTTGTCCATAATATTTGCAACATTGCAATCCGGCTAATGCTTTCATTTGCTTACAAGTGGTCTCCCAGGTAAATTACAAATTTCCCCCATTCTTAATTAAAGTTTTGGTATTCTTCTTGGTTCCTGAGCTTTCCCGTTAGTTTTACCATTTCGGCATAACAACAGCTTAGTTTGCCATTCCTCTCTGTTAGGGACTCCTTTCCATCTCTGAGCTCGTAGCTTCCGTCGCATACATAAAAAGTATTTTCTGTTCCTTTGGAATCTCAGTACCTACAATACTTAATTAAAAAGTTTCTGGTTTTTTTAATAAAAGTTATTTTTCAGTTCATTAAGTATCATTTCCCAGAATGCTTTTATTACTTTGCACGTCCACCTGATATGATAAAAGGTGCCTTCTTTTTCTTTACATTTCCAGCAGATATTTGTACTTGTCTTATACATTTTTGCTAACTTACTAGGGGTCAAATGCCACCGGTATGTCATTTTCATATAATTTTCTTTCAACGTACAACATGCTGAGAAATTCGAATCAGTTTTCCATAACCTTTTCCAATCTGAGAAGTGGATATTATGCCTCAAATCTCTCGCCCAGTGGAGCACAGCCTTTCTGACCCTGCTGAGCCATGTTCTGCTTCGTCTAAACAACGGCTTTGCTGTGGGAATTCAAAGTAAAAGCAAATTGCACATCTCTGGTTACAGAAACTGAAAGAAAACCCAGGCTGCTGGATTGTTGCCGGATGTGGTTGTCAACACACCCACACATAGGTTCATGTACATGTAGCTTTCTTTCCAGCACTCACCCAAATATAGAAACTAGTCTAAGAAAATCTGAGAATCCTCCACATCAGCTGCAATTGTAGCTCATGCTTCCTCATTCTTCAGCTAATTATGAGAACCTTGGACATGACAGCAAGGCATAAAGGTAAAGGGACCCCTGACCATTAGGTCCAGTTGTGGACGACTCTGGGGTTGCTGCGCTCATCTCGCTTTATTGGCTGAGGGAGCCAGCGTACAGCTTCTGGGTCATGTGGCCAGCAAAGCGGAGCAGCGCACGGAAACGCCGTTTACCTTCCCACCAGAGCGGTACCTATTTATCTACTTGCACTTTGACGTGCTTTCGAATTGCTAGGTTGGCAGGAGCAGGGACCGAGCAACAGGAGCTCACCCCGTCACGGGGATTCGATCTGCTGACCTTCTCATCGGCAAGCCCTAGGCTCTGTGGTTTAACCCAGAGCGCCACACACACACAAATACACGCACACACCAGGGAGATGTGCAAGCTGTTCCCTCACTGGGAATTTGGCTTCTCTCTGTGGGAAAGCTGTGAAAATTCCAGAAGCTCGGAGGCAGAAAGCCAAGGTGCTTGCAATCGAGGTTGCTCACAGCGCAGGATGCCTTTCCTAAAGCTTCCTTCTCATCTCTGCAACGAAATCTTCCAGGTTTCTTTTCTCCTTCCCCATTAATGTTAGCCTTCTGGCCCAGCTAAGATGTCTGCTGCTGCCCTCTGTTTGCATCGGTACAAGCTAGCAATTTCTATCAAACATTTTCAGCCGGCAGCAGCCTGAAACATTAACCGAGTCAGAACAACACGCAAGGTAGGAAGTGCAATAGCCCCAGCGCAGGACTGACCGTGAGCATGTCACGGTGCTAAAAGGCAGCAAGGAACAACTTAAGGAAAGAATTGCTCAGTCTGTGTGTGTGTGTGTGTGTGTGTGTGGATTTTGATTGTAAAGGAAAACACTCAAAGAGGTTTACAGAAAGAATGAAAGAATAAAAACAAGAATAAAAGCAGCTAAAAACAGCTATTTAAATAATGTAAAAAATAAACACTATTCTTATTCAAGTTCTGTGCTTTCGATGCTAATGTTTTACGGGCATCCTGGGCATGGTGACAGAGTTGTAGAATTTTTGGTTGATGATTAAGAAGCCCCCGCTTTTCCTTTTATTTTTTTGAAGTAGCACCTTGCAAGGGGGCCTAGCGACTACCTTGGAAACGGGTCTCTAAACTCCATCCCTTGTGAGGGAGGCTGCGAGAGCTGCGGCTGGTGGAGCCTGTCAGAAACCCGCCAAGTATGTTGCTTGCCATGACACTACCGGGGTGTGTTATAATTCACCCTTTCTCTTCTCCTCTCGAAAGAGTTTGTATGTAAATTTCAACCTATTTTAAGGGTTATTTTCACTCAAGTGAAATCTATCAAGGAAGGAGGTTATTTTTACAGTGCACAGCAACTGCTGGTCACCATGACAACAGGCCTGGTGAAACGCAATAAAGCATCCCTCTCTTATCGTAAACACAAAAGGGAACCTCTGAAGTCTAAGAGAAAGGCAATTATTATTGGGTGGGGGGAAAGGGCATTTTCAACATCACATGGCTCTTCTTAGCTTAGAAAGTTATCCCCGGCAAGCTTTTGCCACATCGCCTGGCTCAGGAGAGTTGGAACGGGGTGGGGTGTTGTGCACAGAAGCATAAAATCAGGGACAGTGTATCAATTTGGGTGGTACCCTTGGCCCAATGTGGCCCAATGCATAGAGCAGAATAAGGGCACACTGGTCCTTTCCATTTCTACTGCCATGGGATAGCCTACATGTGTACAATCCTACAAGTCCATAGTCCTCAACCATGTGGTCATCAGCATGGAAAATAGCCAGGGAACCAACCATGACACTGAAGCCCACAAGTGCAGACGGCAGGATGTTGTCAACGGCTCCTGGCTGGATGCCCAGGAAATTATAAAGACAAGGAAACGTTTCTTACTGTCCTTTTCTATTTCAATATTACAGAGAGAGGCTATAGAACCCAGCCTCTTGGATAATGGTGTTGTCCCGAGTGAATCTCCACCCCCTGTCTCTCCCACTTCCTCATTCGTCACTTCTACAGGTGCTGCTAAGTGCCCTCTGCCTTTGAGCTCTTTGCTCTCCTACTTTCAAGGCAGGAAGGTAAACGGCGTTTCCGTGCACTGCTCTGGTTCGCCAGAAGCGGCTTAGTCATGCTGGCCACATGACCCGGAAGTTGTCTGTGGACAAACGCCGGCTCCCTCGGCCAATAAAGCAAGATGAGCGCACAACCCCAGAGTCGGCCACAACTGGACCTAATAGTCAGGGGTCCCTTTACCTTTTAAAATACAGTATACAGTTTTGGGTCCCCGCTCCCCCCTTTATTTTCCTTTCTACATGGGTTCTGTCTCTCTCTCTCTCTCTCTCTCTCTCTCTCTCTCTCTCTCTCTCTCTTTTAGTTACATCTCACCATGTTTAGCACACGTATAATTATGTACTTTTTGTTCTTTCAGTAAAGATTTTTTTTTTTAATGAAATGAAACAAACGAAACAATACCCTCGCCAATTTGGAAGGTCATCAATTGCTTTAAGTAGGTCTGGTTGAAGAGGAACATTTTTGTCTGATGCCTTCATTACATATCTTTAGGCAAGCCTTCCTGGGGAGAGTATTCCACAGACGGGAAGCCATTGCAGAAAAGGCCCATTCTCAGGTTGCTGCTCCATCATGGAAAGAAGGTTGGATCAATCCATCAACCTCTGATGGATGATTTAGAAGGACTGGGTCTGGCATCATTTCCGCTCTGTGTGTGTGTGCCAGTATCCATACTCAGCAGAGTAACATCTCAACGCAGCTCCTTCTTTGGAAGTGTCTTCAGGGTTGAAGGTACACACAATAGGCAATAAACACTCATGGACGCCATAAAGATTCAGTCAAGTGTAGCAGTCCAGGCATAAAAGCATATTGGCAGCAAATCTATACAGACATTCACCACTGCTGTGGTCAAGGCATGCTTAGAGTCCAACAAGAGTCCAAGACACTCTGTCTTCTTCTCTCACCGCAAGGTGCAAGCAAGAGACTCACTAGTTACAACAAATTGCACAGAACCGTTGTTGTTATGAATGCTAGAACAATAGGGTCCAAAATGCAGCAGTCTGATTGGTCCGCAGGAGCCACCCAATCCAGCTCAAGGTGGAAGTAAATCAGTGACCTGATTGGCCTACAGGAGCAGCCCTGAATTAGCCAATCACGCGGGGCCCATTGTGTAAATAATGTATATAGAGCTAGACATTTGGGGAAAGTTTCGTTCATTGCTACTATGAGCTGAATAAAGAGCATGAAATTCACACTCGACTCAGAGTATATTTCATTTGTTATCAGTACTTCCTGTCCTAAAGCGCATGTCCAAAGAACAGTTCCCACAGGAAACATCCTTGCATAGACAAAACAATTTCAGCCTTCTGTTGCTTCTTGAAACTTTTTCTCTGTTCTTCTCTTGTTTCTGGAGCAAATGATTCTCACACAGAGAAAGAGAATACCCAACAAGGGCCACGCGGAGAAGGATCTCAGATGATGATCACGGGGTCCGGGTCGGTTTATATGGGGAGAGGCAGTCTTTGAGGTACAGGCATCACTTATGTGACTTCTACTTACATGAAAATAATAAAATAATCCAACTCAAATCCAGAAGTGGCAAGAGAGAGCTAGAGAGGTCTACATACATTGGATTTTACACTCCTAGTCCAACTTGGAATGTGTCGTCTGAACATGAACATGCAAGGCTGGCGGAAGTTGGGGGGCACCCAAGATCTGTTGGGAGGGCAGGTGTCCCTCACAATAGGCAGGATCAGCCCAGACATAATCTGAAAAGGCCCAAGATCTCTCATGCAAACAGAAGCGGCAGAATGAAATTTGGGTCACAAGTTCAGGTCATGGTTCTGCGTTTCAAGTGGGTACAGCCACTCAGTCACCACATATTTCAAGGCCACAGTAGGGTGAGGGGTGATGCAATGTGGTACCACCCATGAGCCCTGAGCTATCACAAGGAATCTTGATATATCAACCCTCTGCTGGAATGCCAGCTTGACTCAATCCCACGTTTTAAAGGCAAGGGGAGGAAAAATGCAAAAGATATTCCAATGTCATATCTGAAACGAGGCCTCTTGAACATTCTGAATTAGTAATGGGAGTATGTTGAGAGAAATAAATTGCATTTTTTGCCCCCTGGCTTCTAAACACTGCAGCCTTGACAGATATCGTATGTTTTCAACTGTATTTCCATGACAATGAGAGCTATGAACTTCCTTGGAAGTGGGGGGAAAGGAAAAGAAAGCTGAGGTTCTTGGTAATATAATATAAAACCTGCTTTTGTTTTACACAGAGAATTAGTCGAAATGGAGATAGGTATTTTGTGTCCACGTTCTTCCTTATTTTAGATTTGTCCTGCCTTCCACAGGATTACATTCCTTCATTCATCCTTTCATGAGTCGCACCCCTCCTCATCCAGGCCAAAGCGCCTCAACGGAAAGGGTGGAAACAACACAAGCTCCATGTTCCCCTGTCCCCTTCCTCCTTTCCCACTTTCCCTCTCTCCTCCACTCATCCCATCTGAAATGGGAGGCGTGTTATTGGCTGACAAATCCAGCTCCAAACAAACGGAAAGGGTTGAAGGCTCAGGGCAACCTTGGATGACTGCGGTCCTGGGAGTGAACTAAACGTAGCATGACGTGGCAGCATATTGATCAAAGAGCTGTAGTTTCATAGCACAACAAGGAATAATAATAATAATAATAATAATAATAATAATAATAATAATAATAATATGTACCCCACCACTCCGGGCTGCTTCCAACCATTAAAAAGCATAATAAAACATCAAACATTCAAAACTTCCCTCTACAGAGCTGCCTTCAGATGTCTATGGAAAATTGTATTTGTTTATCTCCTTGACATCTGACGGGAGGGCGTTCCACAGGGAGGGCGCCACTACCGAGAAGGCCCTCTGCCTGGATCCCTGTAACCTCGCAGTGAGGGAACGGCCAGAAGGCCCTCGGAAGAGGACCTCAGCGTCTGGGCTGAACGATGGGGGTGGAGACGCTTCTTCAGATACACAGAGCTGAGGACTTTAAAGGTCAGTGCCAACATTTTGAATTGTGCTCGGAAATGGACTGGGAGCCAGTCTCGATCTTTTGGGACCGGTGTTATTGTTAGAATTCCTGCTCCATGATTGCAGTTATGGGATTGTTGTCTGTCACATGATGGTATATGTTTTGACTCCACAGTGTGGGAAGTGACAGAGACAGGATGTTTGTGTTACAGTGGTACCTCAGGTTAAGTACTTAATTTGTTCCGGAGGTCCGTACTTAACCTGAAACTGTTCTTAACCTGAAGCACCACTTTAGCTAATGGGGCCTCCTGCTGCCGCTGCGCCACTCTGCGGATCCCTAAGTGTGCCGATGTCTGTTGGCATTGGTCGCTGTGATGTTTGGGCTGAAGAAAGCTTTTGAAGCTCCCGAACAATCGACCAAGAGGGAGAGAACATGCCAGTCGGGCATGTGTCTCTGCCAAGGTCCTACTCGAGTGTAGGATGAGCTCCTGACAGTTATATGGTCCCGGTGTTATATGCTACTGCTCTGGGACTGCTTCAACCCAGATGGACAAGTTTTCCTGCGTGGAGGGAAACAGGCAGACCCAGAATTCCCCGGGTGCTTCTTTGTGGCCAACCGGTTTGTGAAAATGTGGCCGACTCCCAGCCGGCTTTCTGGTGAAAGCGATGGACTGGAGGGTGGGCCCTGCTTTCCACCTCTCTCCCTCCTGCTTTCCAGAGAAGAAAGGCTCCTGCCCGTGACACACACCGCAGGGGAGCAATGGGCTCCTGCCTTCTCGTTCTCTTGCACATCTCGTCTCCGCTTCTTCAGTGTTAATATCGCCTGGCTCACCTCCTCCAATAAAGCAAACACAGCCAGGAGCTTTTACAGGCATCCATGGGGTTTGCTGAGCAGCTGCCATTGAATTTCTGTCATGGCTGGTTCCCTTGAGGTCCTTAGCAATCTCCGCCTGCAGCCTCATCGAGTGTCTCTCTCGCAGAACCAAAGATTGCTCTTTCCTTTCTTTTCTTGTTTTCTGACCTGCTTTTTCTGCCTCTGGTCTAGTAGCTCACAGACCCACAAACTAGCCTTTCCATATATATATATATATATATATATATATATATATATATATATATGCATTATATATGTCCCCAAAGCATCCACTGTGCTGATTTCTGCAGATGAGTTGCACAAAGGGCAGGAACTATGTCTGCTGCCAGGGAAAGGAAGAGTGGGGCGATAGTTTAGGATTTTCAAAAAGTGAAAATCTGGATACAAATGTTGTTGAGGTTTCTTTTGGCCTGGCCAAAGTTCTTGAGCTTTTTTTTTAAATGAAAATTGCAAAAGTCAACACTACTGATGGGCTTTTCCCGGACATCTCAGCGATTTCTGCCTAGACACTGGAAATGATATATAATGAAATGAAAAGGATGTGTAAAATAAAGTTTGTTTAAAAAAAACAACCCAGAAGCTTTTCTTTTGGGAATTATAGGGACAGAACTACCTAAACTGTACCGAAATTTATTCATGTGTGCTACTACAGTGGCAAGGATGTTCCTCACCCCAAAATGGAAAGAAGCAGAAGTCCCAGCAAAGAATGAAAGGATACAAAAACATATGGAATATGCAGAAATGGTGAAACTTACCGGAAGAATAGGAATTCAAGATAACAAGCTTTTTTATTAAAGAATGGAAATGGTTTATTGAATGTTTACAGATAAATTGCAAACAGATAAGAACATTGGAAGGCTTATTGTAATAACCTGCAGTTTCATAAGAGTATATATTTTAAGAAGATGAATAAATGAGCAAATTAAATTTATTTAGGTATCCAGAAGATATTAAAAATAAATTTAAGGAGCTGCAGAAAGAGGGGGAAGGAAGTCAAGTTTTGGAATGTTAAAATGATTGTAAAATCAGTGAAATGTATAAATCTGAAACGTGTGTATAAATAAATAAATAAATAAATTCTCCCTGGACGCTGCTTAAGCAGGTTGAATACCAGCTATGTCTGGAAAATTCCAGACATATGGTAACCCTACAATAGCTAGACATTGAGGTGTGATTTCTCATGATGCGTCACACTGCCAAAGTCCACCTATTTACTCCGTTCCGTGAAGCTTACTCCTGAGAAGCACGAGAGCCTTTATTGGGCCTTCCGAGTGTAGTGAATCTCCATCTACAGGTAATTCCAGCATCCACAAAAGCGGAAGTTGAGACCACCATCTTTCCCCTGACGTCACTAGGCTTTGGTTCGGGCCTTCAAACAGTGGTGGTTATTCTCCAAAATAGTAAGTTTAATTGTTCACGCACCGGCAACCCCTCAGAAGCAGACTTGTTCAAAATGCCATTCTTTCTGAATTTCTAGACATTCTGAAGCACAGTACATGGTATGTTACACAGTGCAGTGCATTAGCAAGGAAAACCTAATGGAAGATAGTCTCGCAAGCAGTTAGAAATAAAGCCCATTATAAAACCAAACCTTTCGCTAGAATAAAGTGTGCATTTGCTTAACACAAGAGCTGCACTTTAAAAGCATGTTAGGAACAATTGCTCTTCAGAATACATAAAAATGGAGGCAGCCGGCTATTAAAGTGCTACCATATTCTGCCCCCCACTCAAGTTCACTTACAAAAGCAGTGAGATGGTTTTTCCATGTCTAAAGTGGGGGGAAGAGATAATGAAACAGCTGAATTCAGAATCGTAGAATCTTAAGAGTTGAAAGGTTCCCTGGGGTTGCCTAGTCCAACCACGTACAATGAAGGAACCTCAACTAGGTCACACAGGACAGGTGGCCATCCCATCTCTGCTTTAAAACCTTCAAGGAAGGAGAGTTCCACCCCCACTCTTGTTGGAGTGTGTTCCACTGTCAAACAGCTCTTACCTGGCTTATGTTGCAACAATTTTTTGAAAAATAATCTCTACTTTGCATTTTCTTCTTTTTTCATTTGATTTCATTTTGACAAACTGATACTCATAAATAAATGTGCACCCCACCCCAATACCATTCCATTGTAACTATCCGACCTCCCAAAATTTCAACACCTCTTGTGTTTTTTTATTGACTTGAGAAAATTATACAGACAGCAAAACAAAGAAGCCTAAGTTAACATTGCCTTCTACCAATAAGAAATAATAATAATTATTACAATACAGTGGTACCTCAGGTTAAGTACTTAATTCGTTCCGGAGGTCCGTTCTTAACCTGAAACTGTTCTTAACCTGAAGCACCACTTTAGCTAATGGAGCCTCCCGCCAGTGGCGTAGCGTGGGGGGTGCAGGGGGGCCGGGCGCACCGGGCGCAACATCTGGGGGTTAGGGTTAGGGGGCGCAAATCCGCGGGTTAGGGGGCGCAAATCCACGGGTTAGGGGGCGCAAATTACTTGCCTTGCCCCGGGTGCTGACAACCCACGCTACACCACTGCCTCTCGCTGCTGCTGCGCGATTTCTGTTCTCATCCTGAAGCAAAGTTCTTAACCTGAGGTACTATTTCTGGGTTAGCGGAGTCTGTAACCTGAAGCGTCTGTAACCTGAAGCGTCTGTAATGAAAATGCTAAAAATACATTTACTTCCCCTTTTGAACTTCTATTCTGGTTACAATATATTACTATTCTATAAGAATCTATTATATCCTTTGCTGTCCCATATATTATTTTATTTCCCAAATTCAACCTAACCCTCCCCTCCTCCCCACTGCTTCCCTTCACCTGTGTGAGATCTTCCCATCATAATATTTTTTTCTAGTTGCATGAAACAAATAGAACAACATGAAAACTATTACGATTACTTATTTTGTCCTTACACGCTTAACCATTGCCTATTAAGAGTTCTGCTTTATCACCATATTTCTTCATGTATTTCCCTATGCATTCCCAATCTGTAAAGAATTTTTGGTTGGAGCAGTCCCTGATTGATGCAGTCATTTTTGCCATCTCGGCAAACTCACAAATCTTAACTTGCCATTCTGCCATTTGTGGTACTTTTTCTCTTTTCCAATGTTTTGCCATAAGTATTCTTGCGGCTGCGGTTATATACAAAAATATATTCCTTTTGTCCTTGGGTATGTCGTTTGTTAATAAACTCAATAAGTATGACTCCGGTTTTTTTGAAATAGAGCTCCTGAGGATCTTTTTGATCTCCTCATGTATCTCATTCCAGAGTTGTCTTACCACCTTACATCCCCACCACATATGGTATAATGTCCCCACCAATTTCAACACCTCTTGTGATGGTTTAACTTTGACCCCTTTCCGTTTTCATAGAATCATAGAATAGAATCATAGAATCATAGAGTTGGAAGAGACCACAAGGGCCATCGAGTCCAACCCCCTGCCAAGCAGGAAACACCATCAGAGCACTCCTGACATATGGTTGTCAAGCCTCTACTTAAAGACCTCCAAAGTAGGAGACTCCACCACACTCCTTGGCAGCAAATTCCATATCGAACAGCTCTTACTGTCAGGAAGTTCTTCCTAATGTTTAAGTGGAATCTTCTTTCTTGTAGTTTGGATCCATTGCTCTGTGTCCGCTTCTCTGGAGCAGCAGAAAACAACCTTTCTTCCTCCACTATGTGACATCCTTTTATATATTTGAACATGGCTATCATATCACCCCTTAACCTCCTCTTCTCCAGGCTAAACATGCCCAGCTCCCTTAGCCGTTCCTCATAAGGCATCGTTTCCAGCCCTTTGACCATTTTGGTTGCCCTCCTCTGGACACGTTCCAGTTTGTCAGTGTCCTTCTTGAATTGTGGTGCCCAGAACTGGACACAGTACTCCAGGTGAGGTCTGACCAGAGCAGAATACAGTGGCACTATTACTTCCCTTGATCTACAAATTCTACAATATCTCCTCAAAACCATTTTTCCTGTCTTACCTTAATGGCACATGTTAATTTATCATTAATAGTTATATCCCACACCTCTTTATACCATTCTTCCATTTTATATTCTGCTTGCCCCCTTCCGCTTCCTAGCTAACATAATTCATGCAGCTGTCAATAAATTTGTGAGCAAGTCCTTCATCACCTGCGAACCTTCCAGCCCATCGTAAATTGATAACCATGCTACCTCTGGATTTTTGGTCAGCTTTAACCCAGTGATTTCTGTTATCTCCTTAAACACCTTTTGCCAGAGAAATTGTACATATTTACACTCCCACCACATGTGAACTTAACTCCCTGTTTCCTGGCATTTTCTTTTATTTTTACTGGGAGTAAAAAGCATTTTATCCGGCCAATTTCTGTGGCTGAATTCCATGCTTTCAAAGCTACAGGTTTCTGAGCTGCTCTGCTAAGCTCCCCACAAATTCCCAGACTATGCCTTTTGTATCTCAGGGTCTGAACTTTGACAGACAGCCCTGCATTGTAATCTTCTAGTGGGGAAGCGGAATCAGTGCTGGACAGGAGGAAATCTTAATAAGGAGAATTAGTAGTTTAGTTTTGCATTTTGAGCACAATTTCATTATTTGGTTTCCAGCCACCATATTAAGTGCTCATATCTCACGTGAAGATGTGAATATCATTGCCAAAAATAGTGTTTGAAATCTTCCTGGAAGAAATAGGCTTACTTTGTGAGATATTTTTATACCTTCCAGCCCGATAGGGAACAGAGCAGTGCTGGTGAATTCAAGCTTGTGTTATCAAATACTTAATTTCTAACAAGTGTAAGAACCAATGTTTGAGGGGGAATTTACCAATCTGAATTCAATTCCTTCCTTCCTTCCTTCCTTCCTTCCTTCCTTCCTTCCTTCCTTCCTTCCTTCCTTCCTTGTCAGGAACACTGCCAATTGCTGTTATTTCCACAAAATGGACACCAATTTCTGCACCTTTAAAAATGTCCAAATATTGACCTGGATGGAATTTGAAATTCTGTGAGCTTTTTGCTCTTGTTGGCCGATTTTAGAACTTTGGAGATTTAAAAAGAAGAATCTCTTCATAATTAGGAGCCCCCACAGTGCAGTTTTGCAGGGGCCTTGGGGTGGGGTCCTCCAAGCCCACAGAGCTTGCTGTAAACCAGACATGCTGTGCTGCCCAGTAGATACCCATTTTGTTAGGTCACAAACTCTGCAATGTAAGCTAAGGTAAAGGACAAGGACCCAGGGACAGTTAGGTCCAGACAAAGGTGACTATGGGGTTGTGGTGCTAAATAATAATAATAATAATAATAATAATAATAATAATAATAATAATAATAATATTTTTTAAAAAATATTTATACCCCGCCCATCTGGCTGGGTTTCCCCAGCCACTCTGGGCGGCTTCCAACAAAGTATTAAAATACAGTGGTCTGTTAAACACTAAAAGCTTCCCTAAACAGGGCTGCCTTCAGATGTCTTCTAAAAGTCTGGTAGTTGTTGTTCTCTTTTTTTTTTATAAAATTTTTATTGGTTTTACAACATTTTTAAGAAAAACAGACAAACATTAAAAATGACAAACATACACGTATAGTTTCAAACATATTTTCATAAACCTCCTTTCTAGGACTTCCCCATACCCCCCCTCTCTGCATCCCAATGTCCATAGTTCAACTAGCAACTCCCAGTTATTACTTTCCAATCTCTATCATCTTAGTCCTCTCTTACACTCTGACCTTATGTCCCTGTACCCCTTTGTTTCTGGAAACTACGACATTTTAACATTCATTAAGTTTATAGTAGTCCTTAAGATAGCTTTTAAATTTTCTCCATTCTTCTTCTACCGTCTCTTTTCGTTGGTCACGGATTCTGCCTGTCATCTCGGCCAATGTCATGTAGTCCATCACTTTCATCTGCCATTCTTCCAAAGTGGGTAGGTCCTGTGTCTTCCAATACTTTGCGATGAGTATTCTTGCTGCTGTTGTGGCATACATGAAAAAAGCTCTATCTTTCTTTGTCACCAATTGGCCGACAATGCCCAAGAGGAAGGCCTCTGGTTTTTTAGAAAAGGTACATTTAAGTACCTTTTTCATTTCATTATAGATCATTTCCCAGAAGGCCTTAATCTTCGGGCATGTCCACCAAAGGTGATAAAAAGTACCTTCAGTCTCTTTACACTTCCAACATTTGTTATCGGGCAAATGATAGATTTTTGCCAGCTTGACTGGGGTCATGTACCACCTGTATACCATTTTCATAATGTTTTCCTTTAAGGCATTACATGCCGTAAATTTTATACCGGTGTTCCATAACCATTCCCAGTCAGCTGACATAATGTTATGTCCAACATCCTGAGCCCACTTAATCATAGCCGATTTAACTGTTTCATCCTGTGTGTTCCATTTCAACAACAAGTTGTACATTCTAGATAAATTCTTAGTATTGGGTTCTAACAATTCGGTTTCTAATTTTGATTTTTCCACCTGGAAGCCGACTTTCCTGTCCTGTTTAAAAAATTCCATTATTTGACGATATTGGAACCAATTTTCCACTTTATGCTTCAATTTCTCCTGACTTTGTAATTTGAACTTATCTCCATCCTGTTCTAAAATTTCCCAATACTTCGGCCATCCGACCTCCATATTGAGTTTTTTCACTGCATTAGCCTCCACTGGTGACACCCATCTAGGGGTTTTGTTTTCCAATAGATCTTTATATCTTATCCAAACATTAAACAATGCTTTTCTGACAATGTGATTTTTGAAGGCACTGTTAACTTTATCATACCAAAGATATGCATGCCAACCAAAAGCGTTATTGAAACCTTCCAGATCCAAGATGTCTGTATTCTCGAGGAGCATCCATTCTTTGAGCCAGCAAAAAGCTGCTGCCTCATAATACAATTTTAGGTCCGGCAGGGCAAAACCCCCTCTTTCTTTAGCATCTGTCAATATTTTAAATTTAATTCGGGGCTTTTTGCCCTGCCAGACAAATTTCGAGATATCTTTGTGCCACCTCTTAAAACATTCCATCTTATCAATAATCTGCAAGGTCTGAAACAAAAATAGCATTCTAGGCAATACATTCATTTTAATTACTGCAATTCGGCCTAACATTGACAGTTTCAAATTTGACCATATTTCTAAATCTTTTTTAATTTCTGACCAACATTTTTCATAATTGTCCTTATACAAATTCTGATTCTTGGATGTTAGATAAACCCCTAGATATTTGACCTTCTTGACCACAGTCAAACCTGTTTCCTCTTGAAATTTCTCCTTTTCCATATCTGTTAGATTTTTCCCTAAAACTTTGGTTTTTAGCTTGTTCAACTTAAATCCAGCTACCTGGCCAAACTGTTGTATTATTTCTAATACCTTTTTCGTACTAGTGTTTGGCTCTTGCAAAGTCAATACTAAGTCATCTGCGAACGCTCTTAACTTGTAATGTTTAGCTCCGACCTGCACACCTTTAACCTGCTGGTCATTTCTTATCATATTCAGCAACACCTCCAGAACTGAAATAAAGAGTAATGGGGAAATCGGGCACCCCTGTCGTGTTCCTTTTTCTATCTTAAGCTCCTCAGTCACAACATTATTTACAATCAGTTTGGCTTTTTGTTCAGAATATATTGCAGCCATACCATTCTCAAAACCCCGGCCTACCCCCATCCTATGAAGATTCTTCTTCATAAAACTCCAAGAAATATTGTCGAAGGCTTTCTCCGCGTCCACAAAGATCAATACTGCTTTAGTGTTTATATTCACCTCTAGCTTTTCCAGAATGTCTATAACATTCCTTACATTGTCTGCCAGGTGTCTTTTAGGGAGAAAGCCTGCTTGGTCCTTATGAATCATCTCCATCAAAACTCTTTTGAGTCTTTTTGCCAAAATGTCTGCAAAAATTTTGTAATCCACATTGAGCAATGATATTGGGCGGTAGTTCTTGAGTTGGGTCTTTTCAGTCTCTGACTTTGGTATGAGTGAAATATATGCCTCTTTCCACGATTCAGGTGCCCTTTTTCCTTCAAGAATCTCATTACAAACTTCTCTTAATGGTTGAATCAACCATTCCTTCAGCGATTTGTAGTATCTAGAAGTCAGTCCATCTGGTCCCGGAGATTTACCCAGTTGCATATTCTGAATGGCAGCCTCTATCTCTTGTTCTGAGATTCTCTGGTTCAGGTCCATCTTACTTTGCTGAGAGATGTTTTGTAATCCATATCTTCCAAGGAATTTGTCTATATCTTCTTCATTTTGCGGGCCTTGAGTGTAGAGTTTTTTGAAATAACTTAAAAAGCAATTTCTGATTTCATTGGGTTTAGATATGTTCTTTCCATCCACCTCTAGGCTTGTAACTGTATTTAGTTTCTGCCTTTTCTTCAATTGCCATGCCAAAAGTTTACCACATTTATTTGCTGATTCAAAAGTTTTTTGCTTCATTTGCTTTATCTTCCATTCAATCTCTTGGTTCATCAGTTCCATATATTGAGTTTGATATAACTTGATCTCTCTTAAAATGTCCTGAGACTTTGGTTTTGTTCTTAATTTCCTCTCTCCTTCCTTTATCATTTCCAAGATCTTCTCTTTTTTCTCATTTTGTTTTTTCCTCTTTATTGAATTTTGTTGAATCAAAAATCCTCTCATAACCGCTTTACTTGCATCCCAGATCACTCTTTTCTCCACGTCGGTCCTCAAATTTATTTCAAAATAGTCTTTTAGGGTCTTTTGGGCCTTCGTGAGAATCTCCTTATCTCGAAAGAGGGTGTCATTCATTCTCCATCTAAATTGACCAGTTATTGTGAGTTTCATCTCCATCTTCACGGCGTTATGGTCGGAGCAAGTTTTTGGGCAGATTTCCACTTTCTTAATCTTTGGAGCCAGTCCACTAGTAACCCAGATTTGGTCAATTCTGGTCCAGGTCATCATTGCTTGGGAGAAAAAGGTTCCCTCTCTCTCCAGAGGGTTCCTTGTTCTCCAGATGTCTATCAAGTCCATGTTTTCTGTCATTTCGAAAAAAGTCTTAGGGAGTCTCCCTTCTTTAGTGACTGTTAGTCTTTGTGCCTTGTCCATATTAGTGGAGACCACGCCATTCATGTCTCCCATGATTATCATATTGTAATCCAAATAGTCCATCAAAGTTTCATGAAGTCTCTTAAAGAAGTCAGATTTGCCTTCATTTGGTGCGTAAATTCCAACAACTAAGAATTTTTCTCCTTGTACTTGTATCTCCACAGCCAGATATCTCCCTTGTTCATCTTTGAATATCATTTTTGAAGCCCATTTCTCCTTCACATATATTACAACTCCTCTCTTCTTAACTTTGTCTGATGAAATAAATTCTTGTCCTAGCCTTTTATTTGAAAGTAATCTCCTGTGGGCTCTGGTTATGTGAGTTTCTTGTAAGCATATCAAGTCCAATTGTTCTTTATTCAATATATGAAATACTTGTCTTCTCTTCAAAGGCCCATTGAGCCCATTACAATTCCAACTAAGGAATTGCAGAGCCATCTTGTTATTTTCTTAAGGCTCCTCCAACAGCTCCAAGTTGTTGCTCTTCTTCTGATGGTGGTGGTTTTTGTCCAAACGAGAGATTCAGGATGTCCAGTGCTCTCCTCTGTTCTGCAAGTACGTCCACAGTCCCCTTCTGTAAATCCTCCTGGTATCTTGCCAAAAATTTGTCTTTATCTTGAATTGTCTTTATTTTCACTTTCTTTGCCTTGAAATCAAATGACAGTCCTTGTGGAAACTCCCACCTAAAGCGAATAGTGTTCTTCTTTAGCAAGAGAACCAAGTCCTTGTAAAAGTTTCTTAAATCCAAAATGTATTTTGGGATGTCTTTAAAGATCTGTACAGCTGAATTTCCAATTTGCAGGGCCTTTTCAAAGTGTAATCCTAATATTTTGTCTCTTTCCTCCTTGGATCTGAGTGTAATCAAACAGTCTCTCGGTGTCTTTCTATCTTGCTTTTTACCCAATCTGAAGGCAGTCGTAATTTTAAATTCGTCTTCCTCAAGGTCCCAGCAATCCGCAAACTCCCGTGTCAAGTATTCCACAAGGCTGTCTCTTTCGTTCTCCGGAATCAGTCTTAATTTTAAATTTCTCTCTTTCCTCTGTAACTCCCACAGGGCCAAAGTTGCATCATGCTCATAGACCTTCTTGGCAAGCGGCTCTAGCTTCTCCTGTGTCTCTCCGGCAGTGGCTTTGGCCTCCTCGGCAATTTGGCGCGTGGTGGCGTTCTCCTCTACTAATCTATTTATAGATTCTGTATTCTGGTTTAATCTTGCTGATATTTCTGTTAATTTTTGTGTGTTCTCTGAAGTCTGTTTTGTCAAAGACTCCAGGGTTTGGTTTATCTTGAGCAGGGCCTCTGTCACAGCTTCCATAGAAACGGCTGCTCCTTTGTCTTGACCTGTTGTTCCTGCTGATCCGGCTGTTGCGCCTGAGATTGAGCCTCTTTTCTTTGCCTGTTGCAGCTGCAACTGTTGTTGTTGCTGTTGTTGCTTGATCTTGGCTCTTGTGACTATCTCTTCTTGTGGGCCACTCATGTCAAGGTCAATTCCCACGGGATTTGTTCTCCCTTGGAAAATTCCACTGTCTTAAGCCGTGCCGAACTTTACTTTATCCTCTAGAGGGAGCAAATCAAAATGGCCATAGAGCGAAATTTCCAAATAGCAAAACAAAGGAGACAGTCCAAAAAGTAAGAAAAAGGGAGATTAACACAGTCAAAGTCAATGTTACTAAATACTTGTAACTTCAAATTGCCACAGTTGCCCAATTTATACTGTTTCTTCTTATAATATGCAATAGTCAGGCAGTGTGGAAACTTTGTATCAAAGTATCACTTCACAGGGAAAAGTCAGTTCAGTGTACTAAGAAGGCAGACCGTTTCGTACTTTCAAGCAGATGAGACAGCAGAGGTTTTTTTCCTCCAAATAAGTCATGCAGTTAATGGTCAGATTCGCCTCCCCTCTGCCCTGCTTGCTAGAGGGGAGATCAAAGGTTTAAATGTCCGGTTTAGCTGATCAAAGGACGGATTTAAACGGATGCAGGTTTAGAGCTCCGTTGCTTTCGCTTTCATGCAGTCGGGGGGAGGCAGACTTCCTTTGTTTAAATCTCCCCCGTTTTTAGCCCAATTTTTAAAATTGAAAGAGTCCCGGTTATTTTTCAGTTCTTACTCACGGGGAATCAGTCCGAATTTCTTTTCAGGAAGGAATCGGCACTCTCCGCTTATGGCGACGCGGCTTCACTTCGCAGGCTGGGTAGCGACTCTCAGCACCGCGCTCACTCCCGATGTCGATCCGTAGCCTTTAAAAAGGCTCTTTCACGGTACCGGGGGGCGCGAAGGTGCCCACCGAGTCTCCTTGTTCTCAGGCTTCAGCGCCTGGGATTTTAGGGGTCCCCCGCTTGCCGTAGCGGGTAAGACCCGAACTTGCGAAGCAGTCCTTCTCCGGAGCTCGGAGCTAGGACCGCCATTAAGCGCTGGCACCGACCGGAAGTCCACCGGTAGTTGTTGTTCTCTTTGACATCTGGTGGGAGGGCGTTCCACAGGGCAGGTGCCACTACCGAGAAGGCCCTCTGCCTGGTTCCCTATAACTTGGCTTCTCGTAGGGAGGGAACCGCCAGAAGGCCCTCGGCACTGGACCTCAGTGTCCAGGCAGAACGATGGGGGTGGAGACGCTTCTTCAGGTATACACCATTTGATTTAATATTGACCATCTTGCTTTCAGGCTGAGGAAGCCAGTGTTGGTCCACAGACAGCTTTTTGGGTCATGTGGCCGGCAGGACTAAACTGCTTCTGGCGCAACAGAACACCGTGACTGAAGCCAGAGTGCATGGAAAAACCGTTTACCTTCCCGCTGCAGCAGTACCTATTTATCTACTTGCACTTGTGTGCTTTCGAACTGCTAGGTAGGTTGTCAGGAGCTGGGACAGAGCAACGGGAGCTCACCCCGTTGTGCAGATTCGAACCCCTGACCTTCTGATTGGCAAGCCCAAGAGGTTCAGTGGTTTAGACCACAGCACCACTCGCATCCCTACCTGTGTCTGCAATGTACGGCCTGTGGCATACAAGTCTGACAGACTTATTGCATCAGGCTTACCCAACCTGGGAGCCACACAGTGGCACGTGGTCCACCAGTCGCTTACTGCTGCCGCCCCACAGTTGGCAGCCTCTGTTCCCTTCCCCCTGCCCCTGCTTTGCCCAGTCAGCAAAAGCATGAAGTTCGCGAAGCCCTGGTGGCACATCCTATTAGGGTTGCTTAAGGTAAAGGTAAAGGGACCCCTGACCATTAGGTCCAGTCGTGGCCGACTCTGGGGTTGCGGTGCTCATTTCGCTTTATTGGCTGAGGAGCTGGCGTACAACTTCCGGGTCATGTGGCCAGCAGGACCAAGCCGCTTCTGGCGAACCAGAGCAGCACACGGAAATGTTGTTTACCTTCCCACCGGAGCAGTACCTATTTATCTACTTGCACTTTGACGTGCTTTCGAACTGCTAGGTTGGCAGGAGCAGGGACCAAGCAATGGGAGCTCACCCCGTTGCGGGGATTCGAACCGCTGACCTTCTGATTGGCAAGTCCTAGGCTCCGTGGTTTAATCCACAGCGCCACCCATGTTCCTAGGGTGCTTAGTGGGGTGCAATTGTGCTGGTGTGCTGAGGTACATGTAGCATCAGGAACAAAGCAGCTCTAGATCTTCTTTGGCAACCACTCGTAGCCGAGTAAAATTGTCTTCCATGAACACGGTCTTAACAGTGAGTCTGTAAGCGACTGTGGAGGCCAATTCTGGATCCACACGTCCTTCCACAGTGGGGATATAGGTTTCTGGGCAGGAGTTGATCGTGGTGAGGGTTTGTCAAGCATGCCTTCCTCTTAGCACATTTCTCCCTTTCGTCCTGAGTTCGAACGTTTTCAAAGTCCGTGACACATTTGGTTCTCCAACTGGAGCGCTCGCAGGCCAGTGTTTCCCAGTTGTTGGTGTTTATACTACATTTTTAAAAGATATACATCTGCTGTCAAGCCTTCCGCTGACAGCTATGCTCTCTGAGCCCCAGCCGTGAGTGACAGCCCAATTTGTCCCTCAAGAGCCTTAATTTGAATTTTGCACTTTCACTCCTGGGCTACCGCACAGCATTACCACAGCCACTTAGCCCTGATTCAGTGCTTCGGGAGTTAAACAGAAACCTGTTTCTGAGAAGGGTGGGGAATGAGTCATTACAGCATCTGGCTTCTTTAAAGAGGATTGCTGAGAACTGTGGTACTTGAGATTAACTTGAGAATTTGGGGGCGGATTTGCAGCAGGAGGATATTCCTCATGTACAATACCTGCCCCCTGAGTATATGTTAGCAGACTTGGCCCAGATGTCTCTTTGTTTTCATAGAGGAGACTAATTGCCTTTCTTGTTTCAGTCTGAGAAGTTTTCCTATGTCACTCTCCAAATAACGGGAGACATTTCTCAAGTTTTCCAGGTGCCTTCTCCCTCCTGGTAGGTTTCGTGCACGTGGTCTATACACTGTCTCGTGCTCAAAAACAAAAACAGTCCTTATTTGCAAACCTTGCGTTGCCTCTGCAATGTCTGCTCTCATGAGGAGTTCTGTCAATTGTTGGACATGCTGGCTGGCAACGGAAAACAAGGAATTTCAAAAATGCAAATGCAGCATCTTTTGTCGATTGTTGTCTCCCATGCCACCTGTATTTGGAAATATCGAAAGGGAACGCAGCGCTACCGAAAGAGGCGAATTGACAAGCTGAGAAACCTGGAAGTTAAAGGCAGTGTTATTTCTCCAGTCTTGGCAATTGCTTTCAGAGGAAGAGGAGAAAATGTCGCACCTGCTTTCCTCAGTGCGTTTTGTGTGTTTGTTAATGCACCATTTGATTACATATTGGCCATCATAATAATACTAATAATAATTTTACTATTTGTACCCTGCCCATCTGACTGGGTTGCCCTAGCCATTCCTTTTCTATCATTAAATTGGGCGCTCTTTTCTCCAGAAATGCCATGTGCATTTAAAACACAGTGAAGATAGAGGCGCAACAACAGTAGTTCTCTACTTCTCTTGTGAGCCGCTTGCAGAGAAAGATGGTCCCTGTGCTGGTGTGAAATTCAGCCCAAGGACTCAGTGCAGCAGAGAAGAAGACCTTGCTTCTCCTTCCAAGTTGGCCATTCGTGAAGATGAATGCTGGGGGGAGACTTAGTCAGGGGGCCTCAGTGGCCCGGAGTGCCTTCCATCAGCTTCGGCTGGTGGCCCAGCTATGCCCCTAAAAAAACCAAAACAGTCTTCCTGCGGTGCTTCTTTGTATGGTCCTCTCAAGTCTACATTAGGATGCCTTAGTTTTGAGAGGTCCTACCTACAAATGGTCCTACCTTGGAGGCGAGAGACTGGGTTCAGTATAGCCTCAGTGGCCTGGAGCGCCTTCCATCAGCTTCGGTTGGTGACCCAGCCACGCCTCTATCTAGACAGGGATAGCCTAACTACTGTTGTCTATGCTCTAGCAACCTCAAGGTTAGATTGCTGCAATGCGTTATACGTAGGGCTGCCTCTGAAGACGGTTCAGAAACTTCAGCTGGTGCAGAATTCAGCAGCCAGGTTGCTCACTGGAGCAAGACAGTTTGAGCACATTACACCGATCCTGGTTTGACTGCACTGGCTACCAATTACTTTCTGGGCCCAATTCAAAGTGCTGGTTTTAACCTATCAAGCCTTAAATGGCTCAGGGCTGCAATACCTCAAGGACCGCCTCTTTCCCTTTGAACCTACCCAGACCCTGAGATCATCTTCTGAGGCCCTCCTTCATGTGCCTCCTCCTTGAGAGGTCTGGAGGGTGGCAACACAAGAACAGGGCCTTCTCTGCAGTGGCTCCCCGTCTGTGGAATGCTCTCCCCAGGGAAGTTCGCCTGGTGCCTTCATTACACACCTTTAGGCACCAGGCAAAAACGTTCCTTTTTAATCAGGCCTTTGGTTGACCTGATTGACATCCTATACCCTTTTAAAATGTGGCTCTCTTGGGAGGGACAGTGTTATTGGGTTGTTGTTTTTTATTTTGATTGTGTGTGTGTGTGTGTGTGTGTGTGTGTGTGTTTATGTTGATCTTGTTCTGTGAATCACCTTGAGACCTCCGTGTATAGGGCAGTATATAAATTCAATCAATCAATCAATCAATCAATCAATCACCCTATGCACACCTAATTGCAAGTAAATCCTGTTGAACACCTACTGAGACTTATTTCCTGGTCTGTCCCTCAGTTTCGTTTTGCCGCATTACTGAACTTTAAAATACAATCACTTTCTCAAGTTTGTAAGGACACTCTTTGCACTGCAATCTCTTGACAGCTTTTAAAATAACGGAAGCGAATATTAACGTGCTGAAGGCTGCAATCCTACCGAAGTCGTAATGTGGGAAAGGAAGTGATCTTCATATGGAAGATTCATATTAGAGGCTTTTGAAACAAGCTAGTCAGTCTTTGTGCCAAGGAAGATTCCCACGAGGGTGCTCTAAATATGTAGCTTAATTGTTATGTGCACGCTGGTGATGAAGACCAATGATCAAAACCAGGCAAGTTTCAGAAGATTTTTACAGAATGTGAAAATTAGCGCGTTGCCATTTTTCTTAAAGATACCAGCAAAGCTCAGGCCTGGATCAAACTTCAGGGGGCTCACTCATCTGACAGCAGTGTACAACCAGCTCAGCAAATACAACAGAGTTAAAATTAATTTTAGCGTGCATTTCTCCTCTGTAAAATTTTAATTTAAAAAACCAAATAAATATATTTTTTTAATAATCTAAATCATTCCACATGAGTGCAAGCCGGTGTTGTCAAAACACACTTTCCTACACATAATGCAAAACTGGAGACTTAGGTGGACAATGCAAAGCACCCCAAAGATTGCCACCCAGCCACAAACAGAGTGACCTTGTAGATGAGCACAGAGACAGTATAAAAAAGACTCAGAAACTAAAACTCCATTGGCGTCATGTTTCTCAACCAGTAAGATTTCACCACACACTCATGATCAGTTGAGTCACCAGTGGAAGAAGATTTGGGTGGTTGGTGGAGGGCTGTAGTTCAGGGGTTGTAGTCTTGCACTGTTCCCATTCATTTTAATGGAGCTCACCCGGGAGACCTTTCTGGTGAACTGGGCCGCCATGCTCTGTAAAGAAGCTGACAGGAGAAGATATTCGGAGCACACTGTTCACGCTTCTCAGTCATCGTTGCCTTGTAGAAATGGCTACTCCAAGCTCAGTTGGCTTTGACCGCTATCATCAATTGCCATCAACACTGCATTTAGCTGACATAATTACTTATTGTTACAATCAGTGGCCATTAGGTTATAGCTAAATTACAGTGTCAGTCCCAGGGAAGTGCTATTACAACCCCGTGAATATGCGAAGTTCATTGCACATGATTAACACTGCTCCTGCCGCCACTGCCCATGGAGCAAAGGCAAAAGGAATTAGTAAGGACCTGCCACTTATTGCAAAGTGCTGCCGGATTACAGGAACAGGAATGGTGCCGTCAACTGTTATAACTTCATCGTTCAAACTGTATCTCTTCCATACTGGTTGAGGGGGGAACCGGACTGGGATTCGGAGGATGAGGCCAGTGACCTCTCTGGCTCAGAAATCAAGGACCAAAGCTCTAAGGTATGGCTACCAGACGTCCCTGGATTTACAAATCTGTCCCCGGACAAAATCTGTCCCCAGAATGTCCCCGAATTTCATTTAATGTCCTCGGATTTATATTTTAAGTGTTGTAGATTTATTAGTAGGGAATGAATGTTGTGTGATGGGTTCAACGGCACAAGACACATCATATGGGGACTTCCGGCGAGACAAAATGGCGGGCGCCACGGCAGCGGGCAGTTCCTGAAGCCAGCCAGAGCAAACTGTGCTACCAGGCTAGCTCCAGGCTGCTGAGACTGCCACTGCCACTACCGCCACCACTGCCAAGGGCGAAACAAGGACACCCGGCACATTAACTGGGGGAACCGCTGAAAACCCCCCGCCCAGCCACCCGACCACCTGCCTGACATTACCAACATCTCCTTAACCCAACTCCCCTGTAGCTGCTGAAGTCCTCTCACAAATCCTGCAAAAACAAATTAGAGATGAGCTTGCAGTATCTCCAAATCTGGGAGAGTTGTGTGCCGCTATTAACCAAATGAAAAACAACAAAGCCAGTGGACCTGATGGGATACCTGCTGAAATCTTCAGTGGACAGAATTGAACTTACACAACAACTTCATAAGGTCATCGGAAAAATTTACTTGGGAAGACAGGCGAACTAATATCAGTGTACTAGAAGAAGCAAAGATCACCAGTGTTGAAGCAATGATTCTTCAACATCAACTTTGTTGGACTGGTCACGTTGTGCGGATGCCTGATTATTGTCTTCCAAAGCAATTACTCTATTCCGAACTTAAAAATGGAAAATGTAATGCTGGTGGTCAACAAAAGAGGTTTAAAGACTGTCTCAAGGCAAATCTAAAAAAATGTAGTATAAACACTGACAACTGGGAAACACTAGCCTGCAAGCGCTCCAGTTGGAGAACAGCCTTTTCCAAAGGTGTCATGGGCTTTGAAGACACTCGAACTCAGGACGCAAGGGAGAAACATGCTAGGAGGAAGGTACACTTGGCAAATCCACACCGTGATCGGCTCCCTCCCAGAAACCAATGTCCCCACTGTGGAAGGACACGTGGATCCAGAATTGGCTTCCACAATCACTTGTGGACTCATTGTTAAAACCGTGTTTATGGAAGACAATCTTACTCGGTTACGAGCAATCACCAAAGAAGAAGATTCGTCATTTTCTCAAAGGAGCTCAAGGAAGTCAACGTGGTTCTCCCTCGGGGCTCATCCACACTTCTGCCTGTGCCATGCCTCGAAAGCATGGGTCTGAGTGGTTTTCTGCTTGCCCCACAATTTCTTCAAGGAAAACCAGCACTAAATTGGATCAAACCCCAATCCAAAGAAAACCCAATTGATGTTTACCCTGATTCAGCGCTAAAGAGTGGGTTTTCCTGGGGATAAGCAGTGGGGTAAACAGAAAATTTATTATTATTGTTGTTGTTATTATTAGTCCTCAGACTGCATGCACATCCAGAAGCTGCAGGAGCACCTTTGCAGATATTTCAGTGTATGCACAAACATCAGCAGTGTATGAAGAATCATCTCAAATAATCCCCAGATGTGTCATTTCCAGTTACACAGTAACTGGAACCGGCTCACTCTCCCAATTGCTACTAGCGTCAGAGGAAAATGCCCCGGTATAGTTGGTGGAACGTAGGATGTGTCTCTTCCTCGCCCGTGGCGATGAGGGGAATTAGCAGGATAGAAGGAAAACCTGCAGAGGGAGCCCAGCTGCTTCCAGAAACAGTCTAAGGATTCCCTGCACCGATGCTGCTTCAAGGTAGCCTTGGTTTGCTAGGTCAGAGGGTCAAAACACTCAGGCAAAAGAGTTGAGAGCATCCCCTCGCCCTTGCTCTGGTCATAGGTTTCTACACGGACATGCAGTTTCCCGGGCTATAAATTAGCAGCGTGATGAGGCACAACCAGCTGTTGCTAGACGTGACATGGATGCTCAGATAGACTCCCTTGCTGCTGTATTGCCTTCCCTTGCTGAGACAGGGGCTACTCTCAGGCCAAGACTTGTATTATGACATGGCCGTAAGTTATGCATTTAGCTGTTCATGTGAGTGCTCTACTTCCGGGATGCCAAAATGGAGGAGGGTCTTCATGGAAAACCACACGGCTACTACACATAGCGGAAAAACCTGGGAATCCTCCCCCTTTGCATGTGAAAACTATATACAGTGGTGCCCCGCAAGACGAATGCCTCGCAAGACGGAAAACCCGCTAGACGAAAGGGTTTTCCGTTTTTGAGCTGCTTCGCAAGACGAATTTCCCTATGGGCTTGCTTTGCACTACGAAAACGTCTTGCGAGTGTTCCGATTTTTTTTCGCTCCCCCCCCTTTTTCTAAGCCACTAAGCCGCTAATAGCCTTTTAGCCGCTAAGCCACTAAGCCTTTAATAGCCGCTAATCCGCTAAACCGCTAATAGCGCTAATCCGCTAAGCCGCTAATAGGGTTGCTTTGCAAGACGAAAAAACCGCTAGACGAAGAGAATCACAGAACGGATTCTTTTCGTCTTGCGAGGCACCACTGTATAAAATTATCACCCACTCTATTTGGCAGTGGCTCTCCAGGGTTGCAGGAAGAAAGAGCTCTTCCACCAAGTTCAGCCCGGACCCTGAGGTCCAGCTCCGAGGGCCTTCTGCCAGTTCCCTCCCTGCGAGAAGTGAGGTTACAGGGAACCAGGCAGAGGGCCTTCTTGGTAGTGGCACCCGCCCCTACACAATGTAAAGGAAATAAACAACTACCTGGCTTTTAGAAGACATCTAAAGCTCCCTGTTTAGGGAAGTTTTTTAATGTTTGATGTTTTATCGTGTTTGTAATATTCTGTTGGGAGCCGTCCAGAGTGGCTGGGGTATAAATAAATTATTATTATTATTATTATTATTAGCCATTCAAAAATGATTGGGGATTTTCACTGATGGTCTCAGGCAGAGATCTGCACCAGCCCTGGTATACAAAGACGCCATCAAATTAAAAATGCTGAGGAATGATGCTGCCAAAGTTCCCACAAGTTTGTTTAGTGCTGCATTTAAAATCTCTCTCTCTCTCTCTCTCTCTCTCTCTCTCTCTCTCTCTCTCTCTCTCTCTTTCTCTCTCTCTCTCTCTCTCACACACACACACACACACTTCCCTAGAGTCCCAGAGGGGCTTCAACACTCTGCTCTCAAAAAAACGGGGCTTTTTCCCTTTGCAAAAGAATCTGCACAACTGTTAGCCGACCCCCCCCCCCAAAAAATGGGGCTTTCCCCCTTTCCTCCTCTAAAAACTAGGTGCATCTTATGGTCAGGTGCATCTTATGAAGCGAAAAATACGGGACTTTTTTTTTAAAGATTTGCCTTGAGAGTGTCTTCAAACCTCTTTTGTTGACCACTGGCATTACGCTTTCCATTTTTAAGTTCGGAAGAGAGTAGTTGCTTTGGAAGACGGCCATCGGGCATCCACACAACATGACCAGTCCAACGAAGTTGATGTTGAAGAATCATTGCTTTGACACGGGGGATCTTTGCTTCTTCCAGTACACTGGCATTGTCTTCCCAAGTGATGTGTAAATTCCACGTATGGCATTGTGCCGACAAAGTGGTATTAGAAAAGTATTGTTCCTTTGCTGTCATTGCCACAAAACGTGCTCACCAATGGTCTTTCACACATTAAGGTTCAGACCAAGTTTTCTGCCACTTGGGTTCAAACCATCATCCCATCAGATACTTCATATTTGTAACCAAGCTAAAGCTAGAGAGAGTGTATAGGAACAATCCTGTCTACAGTTGCCAGCTCTGTATCCCACTGAGTCCCTAGGGCTTCAGTAGGAGCACCAGCCGTTCCAAACCATAGATGCTCCATCAGTGGGGTTTTCTGTGTCATCACCACCAAGAAGAGGCCAGCAAAAAGGGAAACCGAACTCTCCTGACCTCACTGCCCTCTCTTTGCTCCTCTGAACAAATGGGGCCACAGTTGTCACCTTGTGCCTCTTAACAAACCATGCACCTTGCCATTGTTATGGCAGATTCTGTTTCAAGCAATAAGCAGCAGAAGAGTAAAGCTCTAGAGTCCGAGCAGACTAGGGAATATTCGCCATGCCTTCCATTGTGCCTTCCCTTGTTTGAGTTTGGACTCAGAAGGGTTAATGGTACTCTGCTGTAACACATGATTGGTCTTTATGAGGTTGGAGCTCTTGTCTGTCTGAGGCCTACAGATGATGCTAAAGAGCCAATAATGACAGCAATTCAAAGCAATCTAATTATACAAACGGGAGGCTAAACAATTTCATCATCCTTAAATTAGATTGTCCTAATGAGATAAAGACACCAATTAATCCTGAATTAATTTCAATAGCCTATTTCAGGCAAACACTTTAATATGCAAATGTAAATGAGAAACAAAGCCTACCGTCAAAAGCCAGAGTTCAGAACCTCTCTCTTCACAGCTGCACTGGGTATAAATAGTGCCTAATGAGTTTGCACGGAAAGACACAACCTCCAGAAAATTTCAGACTCCATAAAGCACAGCCGGGCGTTTCAGGTAGGTGCAGTTCTGAGCTAGGCAAGAAAGAGTAAGCAGAGCAGGGCAGGTGCTGTGAAGCAGATCAGAAGCTCTCCATGCACCCAGGAAAAATGGGGGAGGTCTGCTTGGCTGAAGAAGGCCCCCACAGTCAAAAGCAAGCGCTGGGTACCTGGCCAGCTGCCATTCAGGGACACCAAGCTGATTTTAATTAGCTCCTACTTAATTGTTTTAAATTACTCATTTTCCATCACCATATGAAAATCCAAGGTCTTATTTTAGGGGAGGGGGGGAGAGTTGGAAGCATTAGATGAGAGGGCAGGTTTTAGGTGTAGCTGCCAACAAACAAAGCAAGCTCACACCAGAAACGAGCTTTTTGGTTATTATTTTTGTCCCTACGCAAGCAGTGAAGTCAGGAATTGGATCTTGCACATAACTACGCCTGCCAAGCTTGTTTGTTTCTCTCCGCCTGATCTGTAAGGAACTTGTGTCCTTTGCTCACAGCCATTGCTGCCCACACTGTCAATCCCTAAAGTGAAACTGTATGACGTTTTAGGCTCCATTTGCACACAAAAAAACCAGTGGTGGTGGGAACCTGTGGCACTTTGGAGTCTAGATGCAGGAATTACAGAGGTGACTGAAAATACAAGGGAGATGTTTGTGTAGCCTTCTAAAGGGGGAAATAAAAGGAGAATTCATGGATTCAAAGATCCAGGTTTGTGGCAAGTACTCTTTGGTGAAAGAACTCCAGCAGAGATTTAAAATCACAAAATATGCAGCAAGGTAAGTAATGGAAATATAGGTTATTGGACCTATAAAATACGCCCTTCTAAGTTTCTTCCCAAATTCCCCTCTTCACCTAGCGTAGAAAAGGATCTCATGTCTGGTACGTTAAGAAATGGCTTACTTACAAACTCTCCAAAGGTCAGATTCATGTGCTTTTTCATAGCCAGCCAGAAAACACAGGCAGTAAAGCATAGCTTGATTGCATGGTGGAAGTTCCTAAATTATTGGTGTAGGAACATAATAAAGACTTGTCAGAGCCATTCAATCTGAGCTTGGAGCCACCTCAGATGGAAGGGGAACAATAGGCTTGATTACCTTCTTCCCAAAGGGAGGGAGAATGATTTAGCTAAGCCTGACAGGTCAGCTAACTCTATGGTGTTAACCCCTTCATGCATTAATTAGACTTAAGCATGTTGGTTATACGAGGCTGGCTATCCTACACTTTGAACGAACGTTAAATCATGCCACTTACCCAACTCAAGTCCAGAAGCAGTTGTACCACAATAATTACTGTTTATGTAAACTAAGTAAGCACTGGATTTAAGGTGGTGCAGAGCCAAGGGGGTACAAAATAATAAAATATAAAATATGTGTGTGTGTGCACGCACCCTACTTCCACTGCTGCCTATTTATACACTTACACACATGTTCTCACTGGCATTTTATTAATGCATTATAAGATTATTTCCTAGAATTAAAAAAAAGAAAAGTATTCCAGTCAGAAAATGGAATGGCTCAGCAACTTTTTACCGACGTGGGAGTCAGAATATATTCACATTTTCAGCTGATATTTTATTTTGCAAAGCCAATGCCATTGCAGTTGCTGGGCAAGCGCACATAGCTGCCTGATCTCACAGGCGGAAGGGGCTTTGATAAGTTGTATTGCAGCTCTGCAGGTAGTTGAAATCCCTGCCTGCAGCTGTTCCTGGGTGAATGCTTCATTTCATGGAATGCAACAGTGAGCGTGCCTCTGTTCCAAGTGGCCCAAGAGAATCGCTTGTGCACTTTGCTTGATGTATTGACCAACTTAGTGGTGGAGAGAGCCGCTGCCCATCACATGGCGGTGACGGCCCAAACTAGGCGGACCAATGTCCCGCTTTGGTATACAACAGTTTGTTGTGTCCTCATGTACCCGGGGAGGGCTTTTTAGAGCACAAACACATGCCCTTGTGTCTAGTTCAAACACAGGTTCTTTGACAAGAGCATTCTCTGGGGCAATCCGGTCCTGAAAGACCTACATTGGCTCCCAGTGCATTCCCAAGCACAATTCAAAGTGTTGGTGCTGACCTTTAAAGCCCTAAATGACCTCGGCCCAGTATACCCGAAGGAGCGTCTCCACCCCCATCATTCAGCCCAGACACTGAGGTCCAGCTCCAAGAGCCTTCTGGCGGTTCCCTCACTGCAAGAAGTGAAGTTACAGGGAACCAGACAGAGGGACTTCTCGGTAGTGGCGCCTGCCCTGTGGAACGCCCTCCCATCCGATGTCAAGGAAATAAACAACTATCTGACTTTTAGAAGACATCTGAAAGCAGCCCTGTTTAGGGAAGTTTTTAATGTTTGATGTTTTATCGTGTTTTAAATATTCTGTTGGGAGCTGCCCAGAGTGGCTGGGGAAACCCAGCCAGATGGATGGGGTATAAACAATTTATTATTATTATTATTATTATTATTATTATTATTATTATTATTATTTGTCAGAGCTGCTTCAAGATCCTAGCTCACAGAGGATCACGCTAGCCAGCGGTCATTAAGTAAAAGTCTTTATTGAATTACAGTTTCCATTCTCACGCTGCTGTCTGCAACTCTACGTCTACTAGCTAGATCGGCGAGGCTCCGTCTGAGTCTCCGCCCCGTGCGCACCAACTTAATATCCTAGCCTTGCTCCACCTTTTCCTCCTGACTGTCCTCCTCTGGGTCCCTCTACCCCCCGGGGCTTCTTCCTTCCGGGATTCTTCTGACGCTGACCCGGACCCTTCTGCCTCCTTGCGCCGGGCTTTAGGACCCGGTTCCCTTTCGGGGCTGCTCACTGCGCCGCCTTCCTCTGCATTTGAACTTGGCGCGCGCGCCCAACCTTCCACTTTCCTCTTAACCGTTTCCTCGCTCCCCGATGGAGGTGTGGCCACTCCTGACTCCTGCCCTCCCTCCTGTGGTGAGCTGCCAGCGCTTCCCTCCTGGCTCCTTTCCTCTTCCCTGCTTCCTGGCGGTGACGCTGGTCCCGATTTCCAGCTGCTCCCCCCTGAGTCTCCTCTGGCTCTATCTTCCTGGGGTGCCTCCCTAGACTCCCCCCTTGCCCTGGCCACTGGTGCTCCTTTCTGTGAATCCTCTGATTCACTGGAAAGACTGGGAGATCTCGGGTCGTCGTCATCACTCATCCTTTCCTCTGTCTCCTCCCCTTCGCTCTCTGTTTCCTCCCTTGCCCGTGCCTCTGCACCTAAACCCCTGACATCCATCCCCCCCTCGAAGCCCCCCAGTCCCCCCTCCCCTCCTTCCGGTGCTGGAGCTGGGGGCTGCTGTTGCAAAGGGACGAACGTCGGATATCGGTCGCTTCCCGTGGCAGGCCTCCAGCGGAACTCTTCCAGGTCTTCCTCTCTGCTCTCGTTGACGACAGTCACCTCCTCTTCCATCTCTGTGCCGCCGTGCTCGAAACCAGGGTCGTCCCCGAAAATGTCCATGTCCGTCTCTCCCGCACTTCCTCCAGGCGGCGTTGCTCGGCCGGAACAGTCCAGCCACTTCCTGCGGAACTGCTCCTCCGGCCTATCGTCCCACCAATACGAGGGTTCTGAGACCGATCCCGAGGGTGACCCCTCCGGGGAACGGACGTCTCGTGTTGGTTCCTCGTCCGAGTCGAACCCCCTGAACGTGCTGTCCGAAAGCGTGGGCGTGAAAAGCCAGTCGTCGAAAAAGTCTGCTGGCATAGGTCTATGTGGGAAGAGGGCATGAAACTCGTCTTTGAGCAGAGGTTCGTCTAAAGCGTAGCCCGGCACCCAGCTGTTCGCACTGGCCGGGGTGCCCTCCCTGGCGAGAAAGTATTCTACTCCCTCTTCCCCCCATCTGGAGTCCAAAATCTCCGTGACTTCGTTGATGCGCTCCTCCTGTGCCACTCCCGCGTGCCCCGTTCCTTCTCTGAGCGGACTCGGCGCCGTTCCGGGTTCCTGGAACCTGTGCGGTGCCTTGTAGGGAGTGAGCACCGATCTGTGGAACACCGGATGCATTCTGGAACCCTCCGGAAGCGCCAGCCTGAAAGCCACCGGTTTGACCTGCTCTTCGACTTGGTAGGGCCCCAGTTGTTTATGCCCTAGTTTCTTCTTGGCCAACGACCTGGCCGGCACTGCGTGGGCTGCTAACCAGACCCAGTCTCCCACGTGGAGCTCTTCGCCAACCCTTCTGTGTTTGTCCGCTTGTACCTTGTATGCGTGTTTAGCCAGCTCCAGGTGGCGCCGCAGCTGATCGTGGACTTCCTGCAGCTCCGACGCGAACGCATCTGCTGACTGCGGCTCCCCTTCTCCCCTGCATTCCAGTCCCGGAAAGGTTCTAGGGTGCCGCCCGTTGTTGGCGAAGAACGGCGTGACGCCCGTGGATACGTGCTTCGTGTTGTTGTAGGCAAACTCTGCAAGCGGCAGGTAATCTACCCACGTCGCCGGCTGTTGGTTTGCATAACATCTCAGGTACTGTTGCATGATGGCATTGGCTCGCTCCGCTTGCCCGTTGGTCTGCGGGTGTCTCGCCGACGCCAGATTGATCTTGACGTTTAGGAAGCCCATCAGTTTCTGCCAGAAGTTCGAGATGAACTGCCGCCCGCGGTCGGACAGAATAGACCGTGGCAGACCGTGAACCTTGAACACGTGGTCTATGAACAGTTTGGCGGTTTGCTCCGCCGTGGCCACCTTAGCACACGGAATGAAATGCGCCATCTTGGAGAACAGGTCCACCACCACCAACACTGCCGTCTTGCCCCTTGAGCTGGGCAGATCTGTGACAAAGTCCAGAGCCACCCTTTCCCAAGGTTCGACCGGAGTTTGCAGCGGCTCCAACAGTCCAGCCGGCGGTTTGTGCACCGGCTTTGCCCTCTGGCAGGTGTCACACCTCGCTACGTAGTCTGCGACCTCCCCTCTCATTCCAGGCCACCAGAAATCCCTGGCTACTAATTCCACCGTCTTCTCCTTGCCAAAGTGCCCGGCCGTGGGTGCGTCGTGCAGCTGCTGTAGCACCTTGGCTCGAAGTTCGTCACCCGGCACGTAGATGGCCCCTTTACGGATGAGCAAGCCATCTCGTAGCTGGAAACCGTCGGCCGCTGCCTTGCCCCCTCGCACCTCTGCCATCTTCGTTCGTGCGAAGGAGTCCCCCTGCAACGCTCGTCGCACCGCCTCCAGGTCCACGGTCGCCGCGGCGCACGCCCACACTGTCGGTGCAAAGATGTGCATGGCGGCCGCTGGTGTTGTGTCCTCCAGATACTGTGGCTTGCGGGAGAGAGCGTCTGCCATGATGTTGGTGTCCCCCGGGACATACTCTATTCGGAAGTCGAAGTCCGCAAAGAACTCAGCCCAACGTATCTGCCTCTGGTTCAGGAACTGTGCCGTGCGCCAGTGTTCCAGATTCTTGTGGTCCGTGCAAACCTGCACCGTGTGCTTGGCGCCGATCAGAAAGTGCCTCCACGCCTTGAACGCTGCATGAATGGCCAGCAACTCCCTGTCCCATATGGTGTAGTTCTGCTCGGACTTGCTGAGCTTCCTGGAGTAAAACGCTCCCGGCCGCCACACGCCCTGCGGGTCCTTCTGCAGCAGGACCGCCCCCACTGCTCTGTCCGAAGCGTCTGTCTCCACCCTCATCGGCATGCTGGGGTTGACATGAAGCAGCTGCTCTTCCGACGCGAAGAGACGCTTGAGGGCCTGAAAGGACTGCTCCGCCTGCTCTGTCCAGATGAACTTCTTCTTCATGGAGCTAAGGGTGTCAGTGATGGCCGCCGTCTGCATCGCGAAGCCCTTGATAAACTTGCGATAGAAGTTCGCAAAGCCGACAAACCGTTGGACCTCCTTCCGGTTGCGTGGGCTCTTCCAATCCAACACCGCTCGAACCTTGGCGCTGTCCATGGCGAGCCCCTTGGCAGACAGCTTGTAGCCCAGAAAATCCACCTCCGGCACGTCAAATTGGCACTTCTCCAGCTTGGCGTAGAGCCTGTGTTGCTTTAGCCTGCCCAGCACTTCCTTGACGTGCTTGTCATGTTCTTGCTGCGACTCCGAAAAGATCAGGATGTCATCCAAGAAACAGACGCACGTCTTGTAGAGAAGTCCCGCCAACACGTGATGCATAAATGCTTGAAAAACGTGAGCGCCATTTTGCAGTCCAAAAGGCATAACTCTGTATTCGTAGGTACCCAGTGGCGTGAACATGGCTGTCTTCCACTCATCACCTTCCCGCATGCGAATGAGGTTGTACGCCCCCCGCAGGTCCAACTTGGTGAACACCTTTCCCTTCCGTACCTTCGCCAGGAGGTCGTCGATGCGGGGCATGGGGAAGTCCGACGGCTTGGTCACACTGTTCAAAATCCTGTAATCCACTACGAGTCTTTTTTGGGGCGTGTCTCGCTTCTTAACAAAGAATACAGGACTGCCCCCCACTGCCTTAGACTCCCGGATGAAACCGCGCTCCAAATTATGATCGATGAAGTCTTTGAGTTCCTGCAGTTCGTCCTCAGACATGGAATACAGCTTCCCTTTAGGCAGCGCCGCCCCCGGCAGCAGGTCAATTTTGCAGTCATATGGTCTGTGAGGGGGTAGCCTGTCCGCCTCCTTCTCGCAGAAAACTTCCAGAAATTCTGCGTACTTGTGGGGAATCGCTTGCAGCGTGCCTAGCAGCAGCTGTGACTCCTCTTCCTCTCCTTCCTGCCTGGGTACGATGCAGTGTTCAGCACAAAAGGAAGAGCCGAAGACCAGCTGCCTCTGGAACCAAGCCATCGTTGGGCTGTGCTTGTCCAGCCAACTCATACCCAATACAATGGGCGTGTCAGACAGTTGAGTGACGTTGAAGCTGATGACTTCCCTGTGATTCCCAAGTCGCATCACCATTGGTGGCGTCTGCTTCACCACTTGCCCCCCTAGCAGCTCCCTGCCATCCACCGTGACAACCTGCAGGGGCAGTGTGGCCGGCAGCAACTGCACAGCGTGCCTGTCGACAAATTCCTGCCCTATAAAGTCCGCGTTGCTGCCGGAGTCGATGGTGATTGGCACGTCCATGGTGATTCCATTGGGCAGCTGGAGAGATGCTGTGAGCCTCACTACTGGTTTGGGCGGGAGGGGGTTCACTGGCTGTAAAATTTCTGGGGACTGCGTCACTAACACGTCTGGCTGGGCCCCAGTGCCTCTTCCTCCAGCCAGACATCGTCGTTTCCCTGCTGTGGTCCTCCCTGCTGCGTTGCTGCAGTCACCATTGCTGAGGCTGCAGTAAGCTTGTGGGGCCTCTGGGGACACTCTTTCGCCATATGCCCTGGCTGCTCACAGACGTAACACTTCCTGGTCCCTCTAGGAGGCTTCGCCTTCACTGCTGCCGGTGCTAGGGCTCTGGTTGCTGACTGAGCCCTTGCACCTCCAACCTCCATAGGTTCGGCTCCTCCTCCTGGCGGAGGCGTGGATTGCGTTCGCGCTGCTTCTCTGGGAAAGAAGGAGGGGCCCCCGGCTGGTTCGCGCCCTCCACGTCCTTCGTCCTTGCTCCACGGACGTCCTTCCAGCCTCACCCCCACTGCCAGCGCCCTCTGAACGACCTCCTGGGTGGTTCGGGGTCTCTCCCCCCTCGCTATCTCATCTTTAATCGAGTTGTGCAGTCCCTCCCAAAAGAGGTCTCTTACAGGAGCCGAATCTCTGTCCCATTCCAGGGCGCTGACCAAGGCGAAAAAGCGTGCATGATACTGTCTGACGCTGGCCCTCCCTTGTCTCAGCCCATGCACCTCCTTCCGTGCAAGATCAATGTCAATACTTGATAAGAAACACCCATCCATCGCTTTAATAAAGGCATCCGCATTCTGGAGCGCCGGATCGTTATCTCTCCATAAATTGCGCAACCATGCTTTCGCCTCCCCATGCAGATGGGACATGATGAACCCCACTCTCTCCTGTTCATCTCTAAAGTCTTTATGCAACAGTTGCAGTGCGCACAGTACGTCGGCTCTAAAGTTGGGATACTGTTGCAGGTTCCCATCGAAGTGAGAGAGCAGCCCGCCTGTCCGTCTCGCCAACCCAATTCCCTCCTGCCGGGGTGGTTGCTTTGCCAGTACGTCTAACCTGACCTGGAGATCCCTGCAGGCGGCAGCTGCCTCGTCCTCTCTCTTCCTGGATGCGAGAACCTCGGCGTTCAGTTGTGCCACTGCTTTTCTGAGGTCCTCTATCTGCTGCTCAGCCGTCATGTCTCCTGCCGTTCGTGAGCTCGCTAGTGGGCGCCTGTTTCTCTCCTCTCCTCGAGGCTGCAGATGCCCACAATGTGGGGACGGAGCCTACTGTCAGAGCTGCTTCAAGATCCTAGCTCACAGAGGATCACGCTAGCCAGCGGTCATTAAGTAAAAGTCTTTATTGAATTACAGTTTCCATTCTCACGCTGCTGTCTGCAACTCTACGTCTACTAGCTAGATCGGCGAGGCTCCGTCTGAGTCTCCGCCCCGTGCGCACCAACTTAATATCCTAGCCTTGCTCCACCTTTTCCTCCTGACTGTCCTCCTCTGGGTCCCTCTACCCCCCGGGGCTTCTTCCTTCCGGGATTCTTCTGACGCTGACCCGGACCCTTCTGCCTCCTTGCGCCGGGCTTTAGGACCCGGTTCCCTTTCGGGGCTGCTCACTGCGCCGCCTTCCTCTGCATTTGAACTTGGCGCGCGCGCCCAACCTTCCACTTTCCTCTTAACCGTTTCCTCGCTCCCCGATGGAGGTGTGGCCACTCCTGACTCCTGCCCTCCTTCCTGTGGTGAGCTGCCAGCGCTTCCCTCCTGGCTCCTTTCCTCTTCCCTGCTTCCTGGCGGTGACGCTGGTCCCGATTTCCAGCTGCTCCCCCCTGAGTCTCCTCTGGCTCTATCTTCCTGGGGTGCCTCCCTAGACTCCCCCCTTGCCCTGGCCACTGGTGCTCCTTTCTGTGAATCCTCTGATTCACTGGAAAGACTGGGAGATCTCGGGTCGTCGTCATCACTCATCCTTTCCTCTGTCTCCTCCCCTTCGCTCTCTGTTTCCTCCCTTGCCCGTGCCTCTGCACCTAAACCCCTGACATTATTATTATTATTATTCTCCATCAATCACTGCAGATGGTGACAGCAGTCACAAAATTAAAAGACGCCTGCTTCTTGGGAGAAAAGCAATGACAAACCTAGACAGCATCTTAAAAAGCAGAGACATCACCTTGCCAACAAAGGTCCGTATAGTTAAAGCTATGGTTTTCCCAGTAGTAATGTATGGAAGTGGGAGCTGGACCATAAAGAAGGCTGATTGCCGAAGAATTGATGCTTTTGAATTATGGTGCTGGAGGAGACTCTTGAGAGTCCCATGGACTGCAAGAAGATCAAACCTATCCATTCTGAAGGAAATCAGCCCTGAATGCTCACTGGAAGGACAGCTCCTGAAGCTGAGGCTCCAGTGCCACCTCATGAGAAGAGAAGACTCCCTGGAAAAGACCCTGATGCTGGGAAAGATGGAGGGTACAAGGAGAAGGGGACGACAGAGCACGAGATGGTTGGACAGTGTTTTCGAAGCTACAAACATGAGTTTGACCAAACTGCAGGAGGCAGTGGAAGACAGGAGTGCCTGGCATGCTCTGGTCCAGGGGGTCACGAAGAGTCGGACACAACTAAACGACTAAACAACAACAACAACAACAACAAATCCTCCATCTGCCTCTTTAGACCACCACTGTAGGTCAGCAATCTGTCCTGCAGTGAGTCAAGGCTGGATCTGCTAGCTAGCATTTGCCAGTTCCACCAAGCTGGTCACCCTGCTTGCATCCTCCTCCTCCCTTCCCCGGTCCCCTAGCCCGGAGGACAGACACATCCTTCTTATCTTCACTAGCCTTGCAACTTTTTCGTTTAGCCCCTCCACCTCCTGCACTGACTTCTTTAGGCTGCTGATTAATTACAGGAAGCCTGGAGGTAGCACAAAGCTGCTTTCCTCCTGTTTCTTCATGTGTACGAGGCACAGAGCTTGTTGCCAGGGTGCCAGCTGTCTGGTGTCTGCAGAGTTACAGGAATCCAATACGGTACTGCGTTTGCAAAGTAAATTATCCCCTAACTGGGTGACCCCAAAGCCTGCTGAACTAACTGTGCCTTCCTTGCTTATTAATAAGCATCTTCTGTGAGTAACCAAGATGTATTGAGTAGGGACTCCCCAAGTGCAAGTATAGCCAGAAATAACTTTGACTTTTCCCTTCCTTCCTTCCTTCCTTCCTTCCTTCCTTCCTTCCTTCCTTTCTTTCTTTTTTCTTTTTTCTTTTTGCAAAAATTACCTTCTGGAGCTGTGGGGAGTGAACAGCCCTCCTGTATTTTCACAGCAGCAGCTATAGCAACAGGACCTCCTGAAGAAAGTGCGAAATGGAGCTGTCTGAGATAGAAGAAGCTGTATCTGTGCTCCAGTCCCCTTATGCAAGCCTACCTGAAATAACATGCAGCTAAAGGTAAAGGGATGCGGGTAGCGCTGTGGGTTAAACCACAGACCCTAGGACTTGCCGATCAGAAGGTCGGCGGTTCAAATCCCCGCGATGGGGTGAGCTCCCGTTGCACGGTCCCAGCTCCTGCCAACCTAGCAATTCGAAAGCATGTCAAAGTGCAAGTAGACAAATAGGTACCACTCCAGCAGGAAGGTAAAGAGTGTTTCCGTGCACTGCTCTGGTTTGCCAGAAGTGGCTTAGTCATGCTGGCCACATGACCCGGAAGCTGTACTCCGGCTCCCTCGGCCAATAAAGTGAGATGAGCGCCACAACCACAGAGTTGGTCACAACTGGACCTAATGGTCAGGGGTCCCTTTACCTTTAAAGGTACTCCTGACCATTAGGTCCAGTTCCGGACGACTCTGGGGTTGCAGCGCTCATCTCACTTTACTGGCCGAGGGAGCCGGTGTTTGTCCTCAGACAGCTTCCAGGTCATGGGGCCAGCATGACTAAGCCGCTTCTGGCAAAACCAGAGCAGCACACAGAAATGCCGTTTACCTTCCCGCCGGAGCGGTACCTATTTATCTACTTGAACTTGATGTGCTTTCAAACTGCTAGGTTGGCAGGAGCTGGGACCGAACAACGGGAGCTCACGCTGTTGAGGGGATTCGAACCGCCGACCTTCTGATCGGCAAGCCCTAGGCTCAGTGGTTTAGACCACAGCGCCACAAGGGTAAAAGGAGTACTGAGCAATATACAGAGCTAGCCAGAGCGGTCTAATAGCCCACAGTATTATAGGGCTTATCATTAAACACGTTTTCCTCTCGAGACCAGCTTCTTTCTCCATTGTTTAACATTAAAATCCTGACCTCTGAGCAGATACATGATGGAGAAGCATATAAAATATAACAGCAAATCTGAGTAAAATGCAAAGGGCTTCTAGGAAATATAGTAAGGAAATAGTTTTGTTCGGTTAAACCCAGGGTGGTGAACCTGGGACACAGAGGCTGGATCTGGCCTGCCAAGCTCCTGCCAGTGGCCTGCTAACCTCCCAGCAAAATTGGGCATCTCTTCTCTTTGCTAAGGTGCCTCTTTTCCCTCTGGTATGGCACAGTTGCTCTGGTTGGTAAGACTTCCCAATGGTAGGGCTACCCCAGGGGTGAAGAGGTTCCTTTGAAAGGTGACCCTGTGCTGTTGAACCAGGGAGCAAGACTCTTGCTCTTACAAGCCTTTTAGTGCAGCAGCAGCAGAACGGGAGGTGGCAAGTCTTAAATTATGTTGTCGTTCGTATGTTGGCCATATCAGGGGGCAGAGGGGACCTGGTCAGTCTGAGCTATTTGGAAAACTACAGGGAGGGACATGGTTTGGCTAAAAAATAATGGTGGTGGTGGTGTAATGCTTATGGTTTTCATTAATAATAATAATAATAATAATAATAATAATAATAATAATAATTTATTATTTATTATTTGTACCCCGCCCATCTGACTGGGTCTCCCCAGCCACTCTGGACGGCGTCCAACCAAATATCAAAAACAATACAGTGTCAGACATTAAAAACTTCCCTAAACAGGTGTCTTTTAAAAGTAAAATACAGTGGTACCTCGGGTTACATATGCTTCAGGTTACATACGCTTCAGGTTACAGACTCTGCTAACCCAGAATAGTGCTTCAGGTTAAGAACTTTGCTTCAGGGTGAGAACAGAAATCGTGCTCCAGCGGCACAACGGCAGCAGGAGGCCCCATTAGCTAAAGTGGTGCTTCAGGTTAAGAACAGTTTCAGGTTAAGAACGGACCTCCAGAACGAATTAAGTTCTTAACCCAAGGTACCACTGTAGTTGTTTATTGCCTTGACATCTGCTGGCAGGGTGTTCCACAGGGCAGGCTCCACTACCGAGAAGGCCCTCTGCCTGGTTCCCTGTAACCTCACTTCTCGCAGTGAGGGACCCACCAGAAGGCCCTCGGTGCTGGATCTCAGTGTCCGGGCTGAATGATGGGGGTGGAGACGCTCCTTCAGGTATACAGGACCAAGGCCGTTTAGGGCTTTAAATGTCAGCATCAACCCTTTGAATTGTGGTCAGAAACACACTGGGAGCCAATGCAGATCTCTCAGGACTGGTGTTATGTGGTCCCGGTGGCCACTCCCAGTCACCAGTCTAGCTGTCGACTTCTGGATTAATTGCAGTTTCCGAGACACCTTCAAAGGTAGCCCCACATAGAGCGCATTGCAGTAGTCCAAGCGGGAGATAACTATATTTTGAAGACTAAAAAAACGGTTCCAACTTTGACAGCCTGGAGACATTCTTCCTCCCTGACACAGTCAACTCTGCCTCCCTTTCTCACCCCCAGACTACAGACGGCGATTGACACAAACACTCTCCAGTTACCTTGGTTGCATTTGACACAAGCCGAAGACTCCCGTCCTCTGGCCAGGGAGAGCCCAAGACATTTTGCTGCCTCAGATAAATGGCAAGATGGTGCCTATCCCCCTGCCCCATTCATTCCATGTACAGAGACCAAAATCTTACTTCAGCACTGGAGAAGGGACAGTGTCTTCCATGGGTAGGCAAACTAAGGCCCAGGGACCGGATCTGGCGTAATTGCCTTCTAAATCCAGCCCGCAGATGGTCCAGGAATCAGCATGTTTTTACATGAGTAGAATGTGTCTTTTTATTTAGAATGCATCTCTGGGATATTTGTGAGGTATAGGAATTCGTTCATTCCCCCCCCCAAAAAAAAACTGTAGTCAGGCCCCCCCACAAGGTCTGAGGGACAGTGGACCGGCCCCCTGCTGAAAATGTCTGCTGACCCCTGGTGTCTTCCATGACACCTGAGGGTACTTCAGCAGCAGCAGGCCAGGCCACGTCCCACACAAACAGGAATATCTTCCAACATCTCCCTGCCCCCGGTACCCATTGCCTGAGATGCTCACTTCGTTCTGCCCAATGCTCTTCTGGAAAACCCTGAGCAACCACTTTCCCATTCAGGATGTCTGCCACTGCAGTAGGGACAACATACATGCTTGCCTTGAAATTCAGCCAATGAATTTCTCTTCCTTCTCCCCACCCACGTTTAGCTAAGCTCTCCACACATCTTATAAACCTATTTGATGACATGTTTGCCCAGCATCTTTAAATTTTGTTTTATTTTGCTCAAAAAACTGCTCTGGTGAATTCTGGGAGGATGGCTTTTTAATGTCACAAAGGCCTGTGCAAAGCTGTCACCTGCTGGACCAGTTTCTCTTCAGCGTGATCCTGTATGTCTGAGCCTAGCCATTGTGTCCAATTGAACAAAAGGTTGTGCTTTCAGCTGGTGGATGGAGTTGCGGGTGCCGCCCTCCACTCCACATCTCACCTAGAGAACTGCATGCACACGCATACCACGACGAGTACCGTTTATCTTGTATACATCCCATTTATCTCCGGCAAAAAGCACCAGACCAAAACTATCTTGAGTGATCTAAAAAAGAGAGAGAGAGAGAGAAAACCAGCGATAAGTACCTTCCCCATCATTACTTCTCCATTTTATTATGGTGGTGATAGCAATAATGGTGGCTGTAACCCCCATCAAGTCCACTTAGCATGGCTCGTTTTCAAAAGCCACTCAACGCCTTTTGACAGTCCAACCAGGCGGTATGAAAAGATTACTTAACCTCGATGATCGGAGGAAGACTTGAGTGGGAAAATCAGACCCTATAGTCACAGAAGAGCCTGCGAGGGAGGGGGAAGGAGAAGGCCATTGATTTTATGACAAAGGGTGCCACCCTTGTCAGAGTGCAGTAGCACACATTGAGGGAATGTTTCAATTAGTGTGTGTGTGTGTGTGTGTGTGTGTGTGTGTGTGTGTGTGTGTGAGAGAGAGAGAGAGAGAGAGAGAGAGAGAGAGAGAGAGAGAGAAAGAGAGAAATTCCATAAGAAAAGTTTTTTGCCTTGTTATTTTTCAGTACCAATTACCCGGGAGCTGTCCTGCGCAAGCCCCATCCGATGAATGAGAAGTGCACAATAGCAGGCAGTTTCTGTTTCTCTGAATGGCTTTTGGACCCATTGAAATCTGCCCTGTCTATCAGATTTCTTACCCGCCCTTCACCTTAAGGTCCCCAGTGTGGGTTACAATATAACACACAGTTATGAAAGCAGATAAAACAGACACAAATCATAAAAAGTAAAACCATTCCCGTTTCAAACGAGGTGGGCCCGCAAAACAAAACAGCTTAACTGTCAAAGGTCAGGGTAAAGAGGGGAATCTGCAGCGTGCAGTGAAGGCAACAGGATGGGTCCTAAATTCCTAGGCACTCCATGTCCTGATGAATAGCAGAGTCCCACAAGGGTATATTTGGAGTGGGTGCGTCGTGTAGCAATAAAACACGCAGAGTCAAAGGTTCATCAGTAAAAGAAAAACTTTTACTAATGGCAAAAGGCTTCGTTTTACACACACACACACACACACACACACACACACACACAATTCAGAGAAAAAACAGGTACAAAACGAAAGTAAGAGAGAGAATGACCAGCTCGCTGAGTGCACAAATTTATCTCTCCTGGCTCAGTGTGACCTTCAGATAGTCAAAACATAAAACATAACATTTCCAACAGAAATGAACCTTCTAGAATGACCTAGAATCTTCCAGCATTTTCCAGTTTCTGCCCTCAGACTTTAGCCATGACGGAAGGTGCTTGCGGAGGGCATTCCCCCAGTTTAGGGGCCGTCACAGAAAATGCCCCCTCGTGGGCCACACCATTCCCCATATTTTTTTAGCGTGCTTTGACTTCCAAGAGAGCTCCTTTGGAGGATCTGAACCATAGCTGTCAACTTTTCCCTTTTCTTGAGAGGAATCCTATTCGGAATAAGCGAATTTCACTTTAAAAAAAGGGAAACGTTGACAGCTACGATCTGAACACTCACAGGTGTCACTCCCTGCACATTCTACTTAAACCTCTGCCATAATTTGAAATCACCACTCCCCCCCCCCCAGTTTTCCCTCCCTCCCTGCTTTACTCAAATGTCTGCCATTGCTTTAAACTGCTGTTTTCCTCCCAGTGATCCTCCATCTTTGCTTTATTTTATATATATATTTTTAATAATATTTTATTAGGTTTTATCCATAAAAAAGTTTAGAAAAATACAAAGAACAAAAAGGATACAAAATTACAAAATACAGAAATACAAACATTAAACACAAAAAAGAAAAGAAAAAAAACACATATAAAAAGGCAAAAATTCCTTCTTTCTTAATTTCTCCTCTTTAATTAACTTATTTTCCTGACTCCCTCGCGTCTCCCATTTTTGTATCCCTTTTAAACGTTAATTCAGCAAATTCATATCCTGTTAGTCTATCTATTTTATTAATCCAATCTTGCATTTTACCTTGTTGCTAAAACCCCTGCAATAGGTCTTGTGTCTTCCAATGTTTTGCGATGAGAATCCTCCATCCTTGCTTTACTCAGACACCTGTCTTTGTTTAAAAAGGCACTTTTTTTCTTTTCAATGTTCCGATCTTCCCACTGTATTCAAACTTCTCCGCCATCTATTCCTCAGTTACCTTATGTGTGAGAGAGAAAAAGGATGCAGAGCTCTCAAATACAGTATTTTTTAAAAAAATATTTTTATTAATAATTTCAACATAAAAACTATAAATACAGTATTAATAGACAAGATGTAGGAGGAAAAGGTTAATATAAGGACTCACAAAGGGGAGGAGGGAAGTTCCGGAGATTCTTTGGAATTCTCTTTCTATGTTGGTTGTTTGATAATTGTTTGATAATTGTTAAAATCTGAAAAACTAAATAAATGCTTTTTAAAAATAGTGAGGATGGCCAGAGCCAAAGCACATTCATATACAGTGGTACCTTGGTTCTTGAATTTAATTCGTTCAGGGAGTCCGTTCAACTCCCGAAATGGTTCAAAAACCAGGGTGCAGCTTCCGATTGGCTGCAGGAGCTTCCTGCAGCCAATCGGAAGCCGTATAAGCCATGTTGGACGTTCGGCTCTCGAAAAACATTCGCAAGCCAGAATACTCAACTTCCGGGTTTACGGTGTTCAGGAGCTGATTTGTTTCGGAGCTAAGGCATTTGACTACCAAGGTACCACTGTACTTCTGCATCTCCTGGTGAAGCAGGGGGGAAAAACAGTCACGGCTCCTTTCTGGAAGTGCAGTTCTTCTGCCACACAGGAAGCAGAACAGGGGGATGGGAAATGAAGCAAGAGGGGCGGCCCCATTGGGAGAGTAAAGGGTACGACACATACTCAATCTGACAACCTTAGTCTCTATATAATTAATTGATTTAGAGAGCAGCAGATGTGGAGCAATGTGAAACGTTAAGGTCCCGAAATACGAAACACAATGACAAATGCAAACCTTTGCTCTGTAACCAAGTTTTAAAAATGGATGTGAAGTTAAAACCAAAACAAAAACAGGAAAGGAAAACATCACCTGGCTTCATCCACTTGGATCTTGAATCAATACACATTCAGCAATGAAGGTCAAAAGCATTTCGTGTACAAATAGCACTCCCTCTTCAAACCCAAAATGAGATGCCACTTCTAAGGTGCATTTTTTGCAAAAAAAATCCAGCACGCCAAAGCTTTGTGCTTCAGAACAAAATACCCAATTGTGTTTCCTTGATCTTGTCTCCCTTTCATGTCGACTCTTCTCCCAGAAACATATTTTTAAAAGATAAATAAATTCAACCCTCTGCCCAAGTTTTGAGAGATAATTCATTTCCTGACTTTGGTTACTGATTTTCCAAGCAACGCCCCCCCCCCAACTCCTTTTCCCTTTGACATAGCTGCAACCATGCCATGCCATGCCATTCCTGTTACCCAACTGAAGTGCCTTCTACGGGGAGGGGGGCAGAGAACTGGATGAGATGCCACCTCATTGATGGTTGGCACCATTTGAGCCCGTGTCACTTGTGACCCATCAAACCAAACATGAGCCATGATCTATGTATCACGGTCTGCCAGGGGCTCAATATATCCCCCACTTCTGCTTCCTGGGATTGTAAAATGTGTTTCACAGATTCTGTTGCTTCTTTACTTCCCAGCTTTCAACAAAGCGGCAGCAGAGGGCATGGTGGGGTATCCGGGCTCCCAGCACCTCCCAGCAGCTGAGCTCCTACCACGGTAAAAGGATGAGGGGCTCACGAAGCCAACAATAAATCTAGCATCATCTTCTCTCTTCAAGGCAGCACTTTTGTGCACACTTGAGTTGTTGTTGTTGTTTAGTCGTGTCCGACTCTTCGTGACCCCATGGACCAGAGCACGCCAGGCACTCCTGTCTTCCACTGTCTCCTGCAGTTTGGTCAAACTCATGCTGGTAGCTTCGAGAACACTATCCAGCCATCTCGTCCTCTGTTGTCTCCTTCCCCTTGTGCCCTCCATCATTCCCAACATCAGGGTCTTTTCCAGGGAGTCTTCTCTTCTCATGAGGTGGCCAAAGTATTGGAGCCTCAGCTTCAGGATCTGTCCTTCCAGTGAGCATTCAGGGCTGATTTCCTTCAGAATGGAGAGGTTTGATCTTCTTGCAGTCCATGGGACTCTCAAGAGTCTCCTCCAGCAGCATAATTCAATAGCATCCATTCTTCGGCAATCAGCCTTCTTTATGGTCCAGCTCTCACTTCCGTACATCACTACTGGGAAACCATAGCTTTAACTATACAGGCCTTTGTTGGCAAGGTGATGTCTCTGCTTTTTAAGATGCTGTCCAGTTTTGCAGCTGAGTTAGTCCCCATGAAGTCAGCTGAACTGGCAAGCAAGTGAGCGTGGCTGGCAGTGAACAGGAGAGAGCGAAAAAAGGAGCCCCTTGAGAATGGCTCCATTCTCCTGTAGCTGCTTGTGCTACTGATGTGCATGGAAAAAAGGTCCTACTGATTTTCCTCCCAACCATTCTTCACCAATAACGAAAAAAAGAAGAATTGCTTTAGGAAATTACTTGACAAGGAGAGGAAAAAGTCAGTGAAATTCTCTTGGGCAGGATCTTTTTTTAAAAAAACAAAATACTTTTCAACCTACTTAAGCAGCGTCCAGGCAGAATATTGATTTATTGATTTATTTTTATTTATTTATTTATACATACGTTTCAGATTTATACATTTCACTAGTTTTGCCATCATTTTGACATTTCAAAACTTTACTTCCTTCCCCCTCTTTCAGCAATTCCTTAAATTTATTTTTAGCATCTTCTGCATATCCAAATTAACTTAATTTACTCATTTATTCATCTACTTTAAATACATATACACTTACAAAACTGCAGGTTTACAATAATCCTGCCAATGTTTTTATCTTTTTATAATTTGTCTGTAAATATTCAACAAACCATTTCCATTCTTTTGCCAAATATTTGTTATCTTGATTTCTTATTTTTCCGGTAAGTTTCACCATTTTAGCATATTCCATAAGTTTTTGTATCCATTCTTCCTTTGCTGGGACGACTTCTTCTTTCTGTTTTTGGGCAAGTAACATTCTTGCTGCTGTAGTCGCATACATGAATAAATTTCTAGAAATTTTAGATAGTTCTGTCCCTATAATTCTCCGAAGGAAAGCTTCTGGGTTTGTTTGTTTTACAAATGTTATTTTAAACATCCTTCTCATTTCATTATATATCATTTCCCAGTAAGCTTTAACCTTACTGCAAGACTACCACATGTGATAAAAAGAACCTTCTTTCTCTTTACATTTCCAACACTTATTTGATTCAGATTTATACATTTTTGCCATTTACTCGGTGTTAGGCACCATCGATATATCATTTTCATATAATTTTCTCTTAAATCATAACATGATGTCAATTTTATATTCCTACAGTGGTGCCTCGCAAGACGAAAAGAATCCGTTCTGTGAGTCTCTTCGTCTAGCGGTTTTTTCGTCTTGCGAAGCAAGCCCATTGGCGGATTAGCGCTATTAGCGCTATTAGCGGCTTTTAGCGGCTTTTAGCGGCTTTTAGCGGCTTAGCGGATAAGCAGATAAGCGGCTTAGCGGCTTAGAAAAAGGGGGGAGGGGGAAAAACCGCAGGAACTCGCAAGACATTTTCGTCTTGCGAAGCAAGCCCATAGGAGATTCGTTTTGTGAAGCACCTCCAAAACGGAAAACTCTTTCGTCTAGAGAGTTTTCCGTCTCGCGAGGCATTCGTCTTGCGGGGCACCACTGTATTCCACGATCGTTCCTATGCTTCCATGTCTATATCATAAGCAATATCTATTGCCCAATGTTTCACTGAGGGTTTTACTTGCTCATCCTTTGTCTCCCATTCCAATAATATTTTATACATTTTAGACAGCACTTTTACATTACATTCCTCTCTCGGGCAGGATCAAGTGCTTTCCTTGCACTTACCTTGCTTTTTAGGTGATGGAGGGGCATTGATGAGCTTCCTTCCTTTCATCCTGTATACCTGTATACCTGAAGGAGCATCTCCACCCCCCATCGCTCAGCCCAGACACTGAGGTCCAGCACCGAGGGCCTTCTGGCAGTTCCCTCCCTGTGAGAAGCCAAGCTACAAAACCAGGCAGAGGGCCTTTTTGGTAGTGGCGCCCGCCCTGTGGAACACCCTCCCTTCAGATGTCAAGGAAATAAGCAGATATCTTATCTTTAAAAGACATCTGAAGGCAGTTCTGTTTAGGGAAGTTTTTAATATTTAATGCTGTATTGTTTTTAACACTCGATTGGGAGCTGCCAATTATTATTATTGTATGTCTGTATAGCTACCTCAAACACATGAGAGTGGCTTAGTCAAAATTTAGAGGGCACTTATGAAAGAAGTTCTCGCGTGTAAGCGCCGTTAAAAAGAATGGCTCAAGAGCCCGACTCTGCACCCGAGCAGCTCCTGTTCATTTCAGTGTTGTGTGAGTGGATTGTGCCTGAGTGGAATAAATCTTTCTCTCTGTTCTGAAGGTTCTGAGCACCTTTTGTGTGAGATGGACAGTGACGACACCTCCCTCAGCAACCTGGGCGACTGTTTCTTAACAACTGTGGAACCTGGGGCCTTGCAGTCCAGAGTGGGGAACCCCATTGACCACCTGTACTCCATGCAGAGCTCCTACTTCACATCTTGAGGCATTTGAGGCGCTGAACAGACCAGGGCTGGGCTCACTGCAGGTGCCACCTGGAGAGAAGGAGAGGAAAGGATTTTGAAATGGCTAAATTTTGAAATCCCACCCTGTGGAATGCCCTCCCTTCAGATGTGAAGGAAATAAGCAGCTATCCTATCTTTAAAAGACATCTAAAGGCAGCCCTGTTTAGGGAAGTTTTTAATATTTAATGCTGTATTGTTTTTAACACTCGATTGGGAGCTGCCCGGAGTGGCTGGGAAAACTCAGCCAGATGGGTGGGGTATAAATAATAAATTCTTGTTGTTGTTATTCATCCTGCAAATCATCTCCCCAGCTCTCTGCATGCCACGCAGGCAGTGGAAGAGGAAGGGGGTGTGGTGGGGGTGGTCTGCCCCAGTTGTCATCCCTGGAGGGGTGACATTGCCTCGCCGCCCCCTAGGATGCTGTCCACTCGCCACCGGTGGCACCCCCGTAGGCGGCTAGCTCCGCCCCCGAGTGCACAGCATGCGTGCCACTCCAGGTGCCCGAGTAGCTAGCTCTGCCTCCACATACAGGGGCCCACGCATCAGTCAAAGTCTGAGGGAAGGAGACACCACACAAGGGAACTCCTCCCATTCGGCCTTTTTTTTTTTAAGACCTGGAAGTTTAGGCACCCAGGGAGGCTGCGGAGTGCTGGTGAAATGTTTATGCAAAAGGAAAATGCTCTCGCACCCTTGCAAATAAGGGAAGTATGCAACACCGCTCCCCGCAACACGCACTATAATTCCAAAGAAAGCTTCAGGTGTTCTGAGAATGAGGCAGCACAATGGAAGACTCTTTTGGCAGAAGAAAACGATTGCGACATTTTGCCAGTACATTTCCGAGCACAAAGTGTTGGTGCTGACCTTTAAAGTCCTAAATGGCCTTGGCCCAGTATACCTGAAGGAGCGTCTCCACCCTCATCATTCAGCCTGGACACTGAGATCCAGTGCCAAGGGCCTTCTGGTGGTTCCCTCGCTGTGAGAAGTGAGGTTACAGGGAACCAGGCAGAGGGCCTTCTCGGTAGTGGCGCCCGCCTTGTGGAATGCCCTCCCATCAGATGTCAAGGAAATAAACAACTATCTGACTTTTATAAGACATCTGAAGGCAGCCCTGTTTAGGGAATGTTTGATGTTTTATCATGTTTTTAATATTCTGTTGGGAGTTGCCCAGAGTGGCTGGGGAAACCCAGCCAGATGAGCAGGGTATAAATAATAAATGGTGATGATGATGATGCCACAACACTATCTTACACAGCCAGAGGCTTCTGTGCTTTCTGGCAGTTGGCTAACGGGCAGAGTTGTGCTTCCCTTTCTAGATCCTGAGTCTCTCCATTTGCTTCTTTACCCGTCAAGAGACAGGAAATGGCCTGCTCTGCTGCAACCCCCATGACTGCCTCATTTGCCCAGCTCCACCATTGATGCTGCTACTGCCATGCCTCAGCCACCTGCATTCTGGAGGAACTTTGCAAAGGCCTGAGCAAGCCTAGCATCACTACAGCACAGGCTATTGCCACTCATTGCCTAGGCAATCAAGAACTGCTCCAGGAGTGAGGCCTTGGAGTCTTAAAAAGAGCTAACCATTTGGCAACGCCGTAGCTTTCTCTACAACAAAACAACATGCCAAAGCCATACTTCCTGGTGGTAGGACAATCCAGAGAAAGTAGGGGGAATCAGAAAATGTCACTCAGTTTGGAGGTACTTTTTTCAAGCTCTTCGCAATCCCTTTTCATTTTAATGACCCTGAAAAATTCATTATCATCCGCAAACTTGGTCACCCCACTGCTCACCCCTAACTCTAGATCAGGGGTCAGCAAACTCTTGTATCGGGGCCAGTCCACTGTCCCTCAGACCTTGTGGTGGGGGGGGCAGACTATATTTTGAAAAGAAAAGAAAAATAATGAATTCCTATGCCCCACAAATAACCCAGAGATGCATTTTAAATAAAAGGACACATTCTACTCATGTAAAAACACGCTGATTCCTGGACCGTCCACGGGCCGGATTTCGAAGGCTTTTGGGCTGGATCCGGACCCCCGGGCCTTAGTTTGCCTACCCATGCTCTAGATTGTTGATGAACAAATTAAGAAGAAGAAGAAGAGTTTGGATTTGATATCCTGCTTTATCACTACCCAAAGGAGTCTCAAAGCGGCTAACATTCTCCTTTCCCTTCCTCCCCCACAACAAACACTCTGTGAGGTGAGTGGGGCTGAGAGACTTCAGAGAAGTGTGACTGGCCCAAGGTCACCCAGCAGCTGCATGTGGAGGAGCAGGGAAGCGATCCCGGTTCACCAGATTATGAGTCTACCGCTCTTAACCACTACACCACACTGGCTTAAGACACATGGGTCACAAAACTGATCCTTGGGGGGGCTCCATTTTCCGCGCCTCTCCATTCAGAGAACTGTCTATCTATTCCTACGTTCTGCTTCCTGCCACTTTATCAATTCCTGATCCACAAGAGGACCTCTCCTCTTATTCCACATCTGCTAAGCTTACTCAAGGGGTCTTTGGTAAGGTGCTTGGTTGAAAGCTTTTTAGAAAGTCAAAGTACACTATGCCTCAAAGAACTCAAATAGATTTGTGACACAGGACTTGCCCTGGTTCTGCTTCTGCAAGCTTGTTCTTCTATATGTTTGGTTATGTTATCCATCATGATACTTTCCACCAGTTTTCCCTGGAGAGACATTAAGCTAATCAGCCTGCAAATTCCAGGATCCCCCCCCCCCAGACCCTTTTTTTTTTTTAATGTGTTTCATTGGCTAATTCCAGTCCTCAGGCATGTAGGCTGATCTGAGGGACCGCTCCCTTATTGTAAATCTCCTTGCTTTAAAATTGCTATATTAAGCACAACTTGATGTTTGCATATTAATAAGGAGGAGGAGGAGGGGTTAGGAACAGCAACAACAAAAGCAAGTTGGTGCAGCAGAAAAACCTCGACTGTAGAGATCTAGAGGGTCACTCCAAAGCTAGCAGCTAGTGCACATTTATGCTGGTGGTAGGAAGTGCGTGGAAAGGCCTGCAGCAAGGACTGATGTTTGGGGTTGAAAATAGGGGTGGTGCACTCCCTGAGATATTTGAAACAGGAATTGCCCATAGACCACTTGAGTGTGCCACGGAGTCTTGTGGGACCTTCAAAATGTGCAGAGCTCTCCCTCCTGGGCAGAGCTGTCTTTTTGCCTACTTATTTTCTATTTTCTCTAAGACAGCATCTTAAAAAGCAGAGACATCACCTTGCCAACAAAGGTCCGTATAGTTAAAGCTATGGTTTTCCCAGTAGTAATGTATGGAAGTGAGAGCTGGACCATAAAGAAGGCTGATCGCCGAAGAATTGATGCTTTTGAATTATGGTGCTGGAGGAGACTCTTGAGAGTCCCATGGACTGCAAGAAGATCAAACCTCTCCATTCTGAAGGAAATCAGCCCTGAGTGCTCACTGGAAGGACAGATCCTGAAGCTGAGGCTCCAATACTTTGGCCACCTCATGAAAAGAGAAGACTCCCTGGAAAAGACCCTGATGTTGGGAATGATGGAGGGCACAAGGAGAAGGGGACGACAGAGGACGAGATGGTTGTACAGTGTTCTCAAAGCTACCATCAGGAGTTTGACCAAACTGTGGGAGGCAGTGGAAGACAGGAGTGCCTGGCGTGCTCTGGTCCATGGGGTCACGAAGAGTAGGACATGACTAAACAACAACAAGATTTTCTCTTGTTGCACTTTCCTGCTTCTTAGTACATTCAACATGGGGAAAGTATTTGGGTGGCTGCATATGTATTCTCCGCCGAATGCAAATCTGATCTTGATTTAAGTGGGTCAAGCCAACGCATATCTGCAGCGCCAAGAATGCAAAAAGGGGAGGGAGTCTCAGAAAATCGGGGGGGGGGGGGAATGTAGCACCAAGATGAATCAAAGCAAGCAGCACACACACAAATACAACTTGGCGTACTTTGGCGCATCTCAGATTCATTTCAGTGGAGCTGATAGAGGGAAATTCCAGGTGGATTGTGCCCAAAGTGTGCACTTTGACCAATGACGTGAAGTATGCCTCAGAGGAGATACAGCTGGATACCCCTAGTCTTTTGCAAAATTCAGTTACTTTGAATAAATTATGCCTTTTTTGTGCCCCCTCCCCATCATTTCTCCTTTTGCCAGTTTCCAGTAAGCCAAGCCCAATAACTTGTCTATAATGAAATGTGACTGCCGGGGCTATTTTTACAGAGCTGGCATTCATTTGCATGCTTGCTAGCTGTATGTGGGGCCCAGGGCAATCCCCCCCGTCCCTGCCCTCCTCCCCCCGCTGGCATCCCTCTGATCAGAAGTGACAACAGAAACACAGGCATGCTTCCTCCAGATCTTACCCTGTTAGAGGAGGAAAGCTCTGGGGAGAGAGAACAATAGAATCAAGGGCTTTAGGAAAAGGTTCCCAAACAGATCATTTTCAAATGTCATCTGAGTTCTTGGGGGCAAGGGTACAGCCCCAGAAGCAGCTTTTTTCAGTCAATACACAGAGAGCCATATCAACAAATGGAGTCAGGGAAAGGCTCATGATGGAGTCACAGCGAGGGAGAGGCAGCTCTCTCTCAGGGCTTTTGTCCAACCTACTTTCTACTCAGGCAGGGGAAAGAACTCCTGTAATGTCCCTAGGGAGGGGAACGGCCAATCCAACATGTGGTTATCCCTGGAATGCTTTTTTCGTTGATTTTTTTTCCCCCTGCAGAAATGCTATTCACTTATTGCAACTTGTAGGATACCGTCTTTCTTCGATCTAGCTAAAACTCGGGGCAACCATTTTACTGAGGCACTAGGTGGCACTAAAGTTGTGGCACTAGGTGGCACAGGGGCTTAGATGTGCCTAAAGGTAAAAACAGATACAGGTGGCGCTGTGGTCTAAACCACTGAGCCTCTTGGGCTTGCCGATTGGAAGGTCAGCGGATTGAATCCCCGTGATGGAGTGAGCTCCCGTTGCTCTGTCCCAGCTCCTGCCAACCTAGCAGTTCGAAAGCACATCAGTGCAAATAGATAATTAGGTACTGCTGCAGCGGGAAGGTAAACGGCGTTTCTCTGCACTCTGGCACTCGTCACAGTGTCCCATTATGCTAGAAGTGGTTTAGTCATGCTGGCCACATGACCCAGAAAGCTGTCTGTGGACAAACACCGGCTCCCTCAGCCTGAAAGCCAGATGAGTGCCAGAACCCCATAATTGTCTTTGACTGGATGTAATCGTCCAGGGGTCCATTAACTTTACCTTTATCTCTCTCTGTGTGTGTGTGTGTGTGCCCTGCACATGCACACGAAGGTTGCAATGATGCAGTGCTGCAGGGATGGAAATCGCAAGGCCAAATGCTGGCTCCCTCGGCCTGAAAGCGAGATGAGCGCCGCAACCCCATAGTTGCTTTTGACTGGACTTAACCATCCAGGGGTCCTTTACCTTTTACCTATAGGAGGGTCATGCATGAGAAAGAAAGCATGTGCTTCTAAGTATGTGACCGACTAGCTGACCAGGAAGACACTCCGATCAGCTGCAGGTCTTGGAGGCCAGCGCTTGGGAAGGAAGGGCCTCTATCCTCTATCAAGGACCTGCCAGGCTGCCTCCCAGCGCAGTGTTTGGGGAGGGAAAGGGTTAACCTGGAAGAACGCCGACTCTGGCCTTGGCCCCCCTCTCTCTCTCTCCCCCCCCCCCACCTCCTTCCAATCTCCCACTTCTAAGACGTCCCTGGTGCTGAATTCTTATTCAACTTCGAACTGACAAACTGTTTTTAATCTTTTCCTTCCATCCAGCTTGGGGATTGGGAAGCAAAAATCAATACTGGCTGGCAGGTGATCAAGCAGCTTGAGACTCGGGCTGAGAAAGAGGAGAGGAAAGACAGGAGGGTGCGGGGAGGTTTGACTAAGTAGCATGAATTACAGAGGCCTCCGGTTCCCCGCGCCTTGGCCTTGAGCAGACGAGCGTTGTTGTTTCAATCAGGTTGTGAGTTCACAGCTGTCTCGGTGCACTGCGGAAAGGCTTTCGTGGGCGATTATGACCCGATGCGGTCAGGAAACTGAACAAAGGCACGTTGGGGTGGTAGAAGCCGACGTTCAAGACCAGGTCCATCAGACAATCCAGCCAAGTCCTAAAACCCCCTACCAGATTCTTGCTCTCATGGTTGTGGAAAGTTTCAAAAGGTGAATTTTCTCTAGGAGAGAAAGAGAAAGAAAGCTTAGCCACCCACAAAACCTGGTGCGCTATGTTTCCACATGCGAAGAGGATACTTTCAAAAAAGCAACAGTCTTCTGTGATGGTTCTGGCCCAAGAGAAGACGGTAAAGGTAAAGGTAAAGGTAAAGGTAAAGGGACCCCTGACCATTAGGTCCAGTCATGACCGACTCTGGGGTTGCGTGCTCATCTCGCTCTATAGGCCGAGGGAGCCGGCGTTTGTCCGCAGACAGCTTCCGGGTCATGTGGCCAACATGACTAAGCTGCTTCTGATGAACCAGAGCAGCGCACGGAAACACCATTTACCTTCCCGCTGGAATGGTACCTATTTATCTACTTGCACTTTGACGTGCTTTTGAACTGCTAGGTTGGCAGGACCAAGCAACGGGAGCTCACCCCGTCGCGGGGATTTGAACCGCCGACCTTCTGATCGGCAAGTCCTAGACTCTGTGGTTTAACCCACAGCGCCACCCACGTCCCTTAGAGAAGACTGTGCAGCCCTCCAAACACTCCCATTTTCCACAGCTACTTTCCTCGATCACTTATTTGCACTATGCATGCCACGGCAGCTATTTGGTTATTTTAAATTAGGGTATTTCTGTTTTTCACTCCAGTCAAATTCTAAGGATGCTTAACAGTGAAGCCAAGAGCAAGAATTTAAAAAATAACCTTGCTGCTATGTTTGTTTATAGCTCCGTATTTTCCCAGCATCATTGGGTGCCTTCAGTTAGCCCAGAGTGACAAGCCCATTTCATGATGCCTCCTATCAACTGCAGTCCTATTAAAATAAAATAATAAAATAAAATATTACCAGTCGCTACACGTCGACTCATAGAATTGTAGGGTTGGAAAGGACCCTGAGCGTCATTAAGTCCAACCCCCAAGAATCCCCACAGCTCTATTTGCCCGCGTCCCTGTACCCTCCTATAGATGAAAATGGAAATACGCTGGTGCATTTGTGGATGTAGACTGCAGTGGGGTCTGGCTGGGCAGTGGTGGGACCAATGCAAGCCAGGCTGAAACAGAGCACGACAGCCACAAAGGGGCATCATAAGTAGAAAAGGGCGGGGGGGGCAATGCCTCTAGCCCCGCCCCTGTCATCTTCCCTTACCTTTCCCGCCCCAACCTGACCACAGTGATCCATGCGACGGTCACCTCCAGGCTTGACTACTGTAATTCGCTCTACGCAGGGCTGCCCTTGAAGCTATTTAAATAACAGCGGGTGGAGAATGCTGCAGCGAGGCTCCTCATGGGGTCTCTGCCATGGGAGCATATTCACCCAGTCCTTTTCCAGCTGCACTGGCTCCCGGTGGAGTACAGGGTCAGATTTAAGGTGCTGGTTTTGACCTTTAAAGCCCTTCACGGCCTAGGACCCTCGTACCTACGGGACCTCCTCTCCCGGTATGCCCCACGGAGAGCCTCAAGGTCCATAAATAGCAACACCCTAGAGGTCCCAGGCCCTAAGGAAGTTAGATTAGCTTCAACCAGAGCCAGGGCCTTCTCAACACTGGCTCCGGCTTGGTGGAACGCTCTGTCTCATGAGACCAGGGCCCTGCAGGATCTGATTTTTTTCCGCATGGCCTGTAAGACAGAGTTGTTCCGCCTGGCCTCTGGCTTGGAATAAATTTGATTCCCTCCCCCTCTTTCTTTTTCCTTTCTCCTCCTGTGACAAGGCTGCATTTTAATATTTTAATGTTTCAATATTTTAATGTTGTATTTTAATCTTGTTTTTAAGTTGTATTCATTCAACTTGTTTTTATTATTGCTTGTTAGCCGCCCTGAGCCCGGCCTTGGCTGGGGAGGGCGGGGTATAAATAAATATTATTATTGTTGTTGTTGTTATCTCACAGCCCCTCCCAGCTTACCTGTTTGCTTATCTATGCTTCCTCTTGTCGCACTGCTTTCCCCTGGGGAAAACTGTTCTCAGTGCTCAGTCAGAGAAAACAGCAATTCTCGGGTTTTCCCCGCTCTTTAAAGTTGAATCGGAGCAAACATCAGTTTGGGCTTTCTGTGGATTGATGTTTGCTCCAATTGAGCTTTAAAGAGCGGGTTTTCTCAGGGAAAGCTCTGGAGGAAACTAAAGGCACTCGGACACAAGTCTTTAAATCACAAAAAGAGCGGAGGAAAGGCAAGAGTTTATAAGCCTTTGGATAATTTGTTGCCTCCAGCCAACTCTTTTTGCTATTGCTGTTGAAAGGGATTTCTTTTCTTTTCTTTAATAAGATTTTATAAAAACCTTTATTAGAACAATAAAAAAGCAAACTAATTGAACACAAGCAAAGAAAGAAGAAAAGTCCTCTTTCACAGCTAAATCTTAACGTGTCCCCCACAAAGAAAGGCGAACCCTCCAGGTCTCACCTGGGAGCTACTCTTTCTTGTCCCAGGCTCCCACCCTGGGAGATCTTCTCTGCCCTGCCTCTCACGCAGGGTCCTTCGTCAGCTCTACACCACTTTCATCTGCATGCAAACCCCTCTTCAACCCTGAGCAGAGGACTGCAAAAAAATACAAAAGACCAGAGCAGAGCAAAAACAAAAACAAAGCAGACATAAAGGGGAAAGATAAGAGAACAAAGAGATAGGAATATTAAAGGAATAAAAAAGAAAGAGAAAAAAGAAATAGTAAAAAGGACTTCCAACTATCCATCTGTCAGTTCTTCAAAATAAAAGAATATTATTATTAATATTCTGTTGGGAGTCACCCAGAGTGGCTGGGGAAACCCAGCCAGATGGGTGGGGTATAAATAATATATCATTATTATTATTATTATTATTATTATTATTATTATTATTATTATTATTATTATCATCATCATCATCATCATCATCATCATCATCACCATCATCATCACCATCATCATCATCAAATGTTCAATCCAGAGTCGTATCCAGCTGTTCACCCCTCCACTCAGCGATGTTTTCCCAGTCTTCAATCCAGGAATCTAAAGTTCATTCATTTTTCTTTCGAGACAAGAAGTCCAAAAGTGGTTCTCCAATTGCTATTATGCCATTATGGATGACAGTCAACAATAGTCTTCCTCCATTCCAATGTCCCAACCTCACCTTCAGTATCAAGAAACATTCAGTCCTTGTTCTTTATTCCTCAAGAACTTAGTTGCTGTGGTTATATATTAAGACTGAACAATGGCATCTTGGGGTGGTAGAAGCCGACCTTCAACACCAGGTCCATCAGACAATCCAAACAAGTCCTAAACCCCCCTACGAGATTCATAATTATTTACTTATTGTATAGTCATTAATTCATACCCAAATCCATATATTCCAACCCCTTTTCCTGTTGACCATGGTTTTCCATCCTTATTTATTTGTTTATTTTAATCTGGTTGCCATTTCCTCATTTTCCATTCTCTCCCCCGAAAGTGTTGCAAAGAGGCTTAGTAGCTAGTTCTTCTAAATTCAATCCAAACTGCATGCAGAATCCTTTCTTTTTCAACTCTATCTCTGCCAGCTCAGGATATTTCTCAGTCTCTCCATCCATGGATCCGCTCCCCTCCTCCAACACCATGATTCACTAGAGGGGGGAGGAAGTCAAGTTTTGAAATATCCAAGTGAATGTAAAATTAATGAAATGTGTAAAATTAGTGAAATGTATAAACTTATTTATTTACTTATTTTTAAAAAGGTTATTTATTAATGGCAGGTGGTATATAAATAATATTTAAAAATTTAAGGTAATGGATCGGAGCCATGGCATGGGGGTGGGAATATTTCTCCTTCGGCTGCTTTTTGCAGATCTGTCTGGAGTTCCATTTGTCCTATGTCATGTTTCTGGCTCAATAACATGCAAAAGTTTACGTCTCACATGAGCCAATCAAGGCTCTGCCTTACATGTTAAATCAGTTATGATACACTGGACGAGGGACATATTATGACTTTGGTCATAATATATAACTCACAGCATGGGAGAAGTTATGGAACTGGGATTTGAAGTTTACAGCATGTTATACTTTGAAAGAAAATTATATGGAAATGTGTATCGTCGATTCTTAACTCCTAGTAAATTAGCTAAAATGTATAAAACAAGGTCAAATACATGCTGGGAATGTACAGAAAAAGAAGGCACCTTTCAACATATATGGTAGACTTGTAAAGTGGTAAAAGAATTCTGGGTGATGATATATAATGAACTGGAAAAAAATGTTTAAAATAACTTTTTCTGAAAAACCTTGAAGCTTTTCTTTTAGTAATTCTAGGTGCTGAAATACCAATGGATCAGAAAAGACTATTTATGTACATGACCACTGCTTCTTCGAAGTTACTAGCCCAGAGATGGATAAAAGATAAAGTCCCTACCAGAGAAGAATGGCAGATTAAGTTGATGGACTATGCCGAAATTGTAACCAATTAAAATTATTAGTAGAATTGGAACAAAACTTGTACTTTAATGATGAACTTTGGGTGTAATGAAGATTTAATAGATTTGGATTAATAGAGAAGATGCAGGAGAAAAAAGTTAACATAAGGACCCACAAAGGGGAGGAGGGAAATCTAGGGGAATCGACAGAATTCTCTTTCTACTTTGGTTGTTTGCAAATTTCAAAACTGGAAAAACTAATCAGTGGCAGACTTTGGGCTCTCAAATTTCAGGTCCCCATTCTACCTCTGCCTCTGTCTCCATACAGAATAACCTGTGAGCATTAAATATATGCTGGGGTGTCCGTAGAACTGTATCAAAGATCTATCGGCCAATAGATGCATTTGATGGGTCTTTCAAAAAACAAAAAACCCCAGAATATCTGTTCATGAATCTGACACGTTGAGTGTAGTTCAGCCTTAAGGAGGGATATCATAGAGTTTTATAAAATCATGAATGGTGAAGGGAAAGGAGAGCTAGGAAGCTCATTTCATCCCACTTCTTCTTGGCCTAGAAGGCTGCATTTGACTTGGAAGGTTACAGGTTGGTCCAGAAGAAGAAGAAGAAGAGTTTGGATTTGATATCCCGCTTTATCACTACCCGAAGGAGTCTCAAAGCGGCTAACATTCTCCTTTCCCTTCCTCCCCCACAACACACACTCTGTGAGGAGAGTGGAGCTGAGAGACTTCAGAGAAGTGTGACTGGCCCAAGGTCACCCAGCAGCTGCATGTGGAGGAGCGGGGAAGCGAACCCAGTTCCCCAGATTATGAGACTACCGCTCTTAACCACTACACCACACTGGCCAGCACACTGGTCCAGCCTTGTTTTTTCTCCCTTTCCAATTCACCCAATCCAATTGATGGGCATTAGGTTTAGGACAGACACACACAAACGCCCAATGCATGATCGACATATTGATTTCTTTTCTTTTTTTATAAGATATTTATTAAGATTTTCAAAGTATTGCAAAATAAAAATAAGAAAGTAAGAAAATACAAAATAAAAATAGTTAAAAACAACTCATTCTTTCCATTACTTATTTTTCATTAGCTTATTTCCCGGACCTCCTCACGCCTCCCTTTTTTGTATTCCAGTTCAGTTTGTTGGTTCAGCAAATCCTTACCCTCTTTGTTTATCCTAGTCTTTAATCTTAAACTATTGTAACGTTAAATTTTTACCTATTAATAATCCATTTTTCATATTCCCTTATAGTATTACAGCTGAAAACCCCTTAATTTCTATCCAAAATCATTCTAACATTCATTAATTTTACAATATTTCTGTAAATAGTCTTTAAATTTCTTCCAATCTTCTTCCACCGACTCTTCTCCCTGGTCTCGGATTCTGCCAGTCATTTCCGCCAGTTCCATGTAGTCCATCACCTTCATCTGCCATTCTTCCAGGGTGGGTAGGTCTTGTGTCTTCCAATACTTTGCAATGAGTATTCTTGCTGCTGTTGTGGCATACATAAAAAAAGTTCTGTCCTTCTTTGGCACCAATTGGCCGACTATGCCTAGGAGAAAGGCCTCTGGTTTCTTCAAGAAGGTATATTTAAATACCTTTTTCAATTCATTATATATCGTCTCCCAGAAAGCCTTAATCCTTGGGCACGTCCACCAAAGGTGAAAGAATGTACCTTCAGTTTCTTTACATTTCCAACATTTATTATCGGGCAGATGATAGATTTTTGCAAGCTTGACTGGGGTCATGTACCACCTGTATACCATTTTCATAATATTCTCTCTTAAGGCATTACATGCCGTAAACTTCATACCTGTGGTCCATAACTGTTCCCAGTCAGCCATCATTATGTTCATGATCGACATATTGATTTCGCCACCCCGAGATAGAGCGAGAGCTGCTGCCCTTGATGACTTGAAGCAGGGATTTGACAAACTAACGGAGGATTGGCCAAGGCAGCTAAATGGAAAGTTCAGGTTCACAGGCCTCAGTTCTGCCTAGGTAGGCAGCTGCAGCTTGTGACCTTCCTGGAAGCAATTGACTGGTCACTGTGGGGAGCAGGATCTTTTTGCCTGATCTGGCAGGACTCTTGCTGTTGTCTGTAAGGTGACATTTGCCAAGCAGAGTCAAGGGGAAACAGATAGCTCTGGAAAATGCACTTTTGAAATACAATACATTAAGTTCTTCTTCTTCCCCTGTTCTTCTTCTTCTTCTTCTTCTTCTTTGACGATCCCTCATAGCCGAGTAAGATTGTCTTCTATGAACACAGTCTTAACTGGGAGTCCGTAAGTGACTGTGGAGGCCAATTCTGGATCAACACGTCCTTCCACAGTGGGGATATAGGTTTCTGGGCGGGAGCTGATAACGGTGAGTGTACCTTCCTCTTAGCACGTTTCTCCCTTTCGTCCTGAGTTTGAGAGTCTTCAAAGCCCATGACACGTTTGGTAAAGGCTGTTCTCCAATTGTAGTGCTCACAGGCCAGTGTTCTCCAGTTGTTGGTGTTTATACTACATTTTATGGAAGCTTTTAATGTTTGACAGACTATTGTATTTTAGTATTTTGTTGGGAGCTGCCCAGAGTGGCTGGGTGGGGTATAAATAATAACAACTTCTTCTTCTTCTTCTTCTTCTTCTTCTTCTTCTTCTTCTTCTTCTTCTTCTTCTTCTAGATTTGCCTTGAGAGAGTCTTTGAACCTTTTCTGTTGACCACCTGCATTACGCTTTCCATTTTTAAGTTGGGAATTGAGTAGTGGAGAGACAATAATGAGGCGTCCGCACAGCATGACCAGTCCAACAAAGTTGATGTCGAAGGATCATTGCTTCAACAATGGTAATCTTTGCTTCTTCCAGTACACTGGCATTAGTTCTCCTGTCTTCCCAAGTGATGTGTAAAAAATTTTAGAGACACCAATGATGGAATCTTTCGAGGAGATGGAGGTGGCGTTTATAAGTGGTCCATGTTTCACAAGCATACAGTAAGGTTGGTAGTACAATAGCTTTGCAAACAAGTATTTTGGTTTCCTTGTGAATGTCCTGATCCTCAAACACTCTGCCCTTCAATTGGCAGAAAGCCGAACTCGCAGAGGTGGATTTTGGCATCCTTGTGGAAAGATAACTGCTCAGGTCGAAGAAGTGCACTTTTAAAATACAGTGCATTAAGTTCTTCTTCTTCAGCCAAGCCACCTCCAGTTTAGCAAAGGAGGAATAAATACTGATACTTGAGACGGAGGCAGGAAGCCTCTCAATCATTTCAGCTGCCCACCGCTAGGTGTCAGCAGATGCTTCTGGTGCCGAAGAGTGGGCAGCCAGGATTACCATCTAAAGGACTTCAAGAACAAGTGAAAAAATACATTGTGTCAGAAAAACTGTTTGTTTGAGGCATTACAGGCATCTAAACGGCTTGCATTTTTGTAAAGCAAAGCAGCAGAGGCAAAAAAATAATAATTTCTATTTGGATTTTAAGCTCACATGAGCACATGACTGGAGACAGCTGAGTTATTGTGGTATCATCTCATTTGATCTTGAGTGAAAGAATGGCATTTATTCCATATTAGTTACAATTGTTAGCTGAAGATTCATGAATAGTGCAACTGCCAGTACAGGCACAACAACTTGCGGTTTACGGACGACGGCGTTGCAGAAAACTGGACCGAAAAGCAGGGGTTCCATGGGGCAGGGAGCTGCTCTGCAAAGCAACATGCCAAATGTGGTAGATTAATGACAACAGTGATTGCTGTTGATGAACAATAATGTATATGAACTTGGAACTGGCAAAAGAGAGAGAGAGAGAGAGAGAGAGAGAGAGAGAGAGAGAGAGAGAGACTGAAATTGAATTCACTGCTGGACCCTTGCAACAAGATGTGTTTGTGTTAAAGATTCCAGCCACATATTTCCATGCCCCTCTGTGCTGAGGGACACTTTGGTACCCTGTACAAACTACATTATAAGGTAAAGGTAAAGGGACCCCTAACTGTTAGGTCTAGTTGCAGACAACTCTGAGGTTGCGGCGCTCATCTCGCTTTATTGGCCAAGGGAGCCGGCGTACAGCTTCCGGGTCATGTGGCCAGCATGACTAAGCCGCTTCTGGTGAACCAGAGCAGCACATGGAAACGCCGTTTACCTTCCCACTTGAGCGGTACCTATTTATCTACTTGTACTTTGATGTGCTTTCAAACTGCTAGGTTGGCGGGAGCAGGGACCGAGCAATGGGAGCTCACCCTGTCGCGGGGATTTGAACCGCCGACCTTCTGATCGGCAAGTCCTAGGCTCTGTGTTTTAGACCACAGCACCACATTATAATGCAACAACGAGTAAATTGGCAAAAAGGTAAAAATCAACATCAAATAAGTGTTGGAAATGTAAAGAGAAAGAAGGTTCTTTTTATCCTATGTGGTGGTCTTGTAGTAAGGTTAAAGCTTACTGGGAAATGATATATAATGGATTGGAAAAGATGTTTAAAATGACGTTTGTAAAAAAAAGAGAGAAGCCTTCGTTTTGGGAATTATAGGGACAGAAATTTATTCATATATGCGACTACAGCAGCAAGAATGTTCCTTGCCCAAAAATGGAAAGAAGAAGAAGTCCCAGAAAAAGAAGAATGGATACAAAAACTTATGGAATATGCAGAAATGGTGAAACCTACCGGAAGAATAAGAAATCAAGATAAGAAACTTTTTATAAAAGAATGGAAATGGTTCATTGAATATTTACAAATAAACTGTAAACAGATAAAAACATTGGCAGGATTGTTGTAATAACCTGCAGTTTTGTAAGAGAATATATATTTAAAGTAGATGAATAAATGAGCTAATTAGGTTAATTTGGAATTTTAGGAACCGCAGAAAGAGGGGAAAGGAAGTGGAGTTTTGAAATGTTAAAATGATTGTGAAATTATTGAAATGTATAAAACTGAAAGTCATAAATAATTTTTTTTTAAAAAAAAAAGAACATTATAATCTTGAATTTTCCCGCTGGTTTCTATGGGCAGCTCTTACTTCCATCTCTAGGGACTTTTTTTTCAGCTCCCCAGAAGATAAGATGGATTTCTCTATCCCTTTCTCTATCTCTGTCTCTCTCAGCCTTCCTTTTCCAGACACTCCTACCCAATTCACTATTTCTTCTTCAAATCAGTCGACATCCTGTGGCTGTTGAATACTGATTGGGCTTTGGGGGGTGAGGGGTTCCCTAAACCTGCAAACCCTGGGGTAACCCCGAGTCTCCTTATACCTCTCTCTTCTGCGTGGGTGGTGTCCTTTTGGGTACATTTGGGGGAGCCCAGAAAAACCTGGGTTGATAATAGAAGGAAATTATATGAATACCTCTTACGATCATGACTATTGTTATGATTTCATCACCACCTGGTATACCTGACATTATATCCATACCATCAGTTGTGCTCATTATGAATACATTGAATTAGGGTTACTGTGATGTTTGTGTGTGTGTGTCTATGTGTTTGGGATGGGGAGAGGTCACATAACGTTGAAGGCAAGTTGTTGAAGTAAAAAGACTTAAAACCAAAATCTTTTTGAAATCCCCAGGCAAAATTGTGTATGCAGCAACTGCAGCCCGTGTTTTGTTTGCCCCAAAATGGAAAATGAGCGAAGTCCCAACCAAAGAAGAGGGGCAACTTAAGTTGACAGAATATGCACAACTTGCAGACTTAACATATAGAATAAGAGAACAAGAAGAAAATACATTTCGAGAAGATTGGAAAACGTTTATTGAATATATGGGAAATAATTTTGTACAACTGAAAATGCTGGCAGCATTAAGATAAATTCAGCAGTATAAATAAGTTTTGATGGATGTCATAATGGAATGCTGAATGGTATAGTTTTTGTAAAGTATGTAGGGATTTATAGTATGTAAAATGAACCATGGAAAGAGAAGAAGGGAAGTAATTGATATCTTAAGGATGTAACAATGAGTACTTTAAATTGTAAAACAGAAAATTTAATAAAAATTTTATATATCAAAAAATAAAACCAAAATCTTTGACTTTCACTTAGAATCTACTGTTCAGCTTCCCGTCTCTGTGCCAGAGCCGACTTGTTTACAGTGCTCTTTAGTTCCTTTCAGAATATAAATATAGGTGTGAATAATTTTAAATAAAATGCAAGATATCTTGCAATGTCCTTTTCGGGTTTACAGTCGCACAATTTTTTCCTTAGATTTTTCAGAAGGCCCTCTGATTTTTTCTGACCTTGAAACTGCCTCTGCCATTTTATTCCGCCTGCTCCTTGTGCAATCACCAATCCCACTTCAGGCCACCCGACTGCTAATTATCTCCACCCCATAGTTGCACCTTCCAGATTATCAATGCAGGGCGACCCATTCATTCCTGACATGGAGGCTGCTGGGGACAAGGATTAGCTTCTGCCACCAGAGACTCCTCTTTCCATCCAGGGGTAGCTCTCCAAACGTTATTTTTAACGCCATCTAACAAAGCCTGCTCTGTATAAATATATTTTAATTAATTAATAAACGGGATGTAATGAATTCTGGCAGGGTGACATTTGAGCGCCAGGAGAGGCTCAAACAGATCTTGACAAGTGTTAGCTGGGAAAACACAACTCACAGATACAACTCGCCCATCCCTTTTTCATCTTTAATGTTATGTAATGCAGAATGGGATGGGGGGGCGGCAGCACAAAATGGGGCAAAAAGACGGGGCTTTTGCATTGGCTACTGGACTTGCAGTGAATTTCACACACAAAAAAAATTTCTTCCAGTAGCAGACCAACTAAGTTTGTTCTTGGTATGAGCTTTCGTGTGCATGCACACTTCTTCAGATACACTGAAACAGAAGTCACCAGACCTTTATACAGTGGTGCCTCGCAAGACGAAAAGAATCCGTTCTGTGATTCTCTTCGTCTAGCGGTTTTTTCGTCTTGTGAAGCAAGCCCATTGACAGATTAGCGGATTAGCGCTATTAGCGCTATTAGTGCTATTAGCGGCTTTTAGCGGCTTATCTGCTGATCGGATCAGCTGATAAGCAGCTTAGCGGCTTAGAAAAAGGGGGGAGGAAAAAAAACCAGCAGGAACTCACAAGACATTGTCATCTTGCGAAGCAAGCCCATAGGAAATTTGTCTTGCGAAGCACCTCCAAAACGGAAAACTCTTTCGTCTAGCGAGTTTTCCGTCTTGCGAGGCATTCGTCTTGCGGGGCACCACTGTATATAGTGAGACGGTGGGGAGGGGTATTACTCAGAAGGGTTGTAGGAGATGGGTGATTGACTCAATGGATATGGTAAACCTGTTGATGACTGTTAACGACTGCAAATGGTCTTACAGGAAAAAGCAAGGGGTGAGATGGCAAAAAATGGCTTTCTCGTGTATAATAGGATAAGAATCCAATGTCTCTTTTCAGACCAGGTCTCTCCATGGTTTTAAGTTTGGGAATAAACTTCTCTTTCCAGTGAATTTCACAGATGTGCTTTCAAACTGCTAGGTTGGCAGGAGCAGGGACCGAGCAATGGGAGCTCACCCCGTCGTGGGGATTCGAACCACCAACCTTCTGATTGGCAAGTCCTAGGCTCTGTGGTTTAACCCACAGCACCACCCACATCCCTCTGGTAAAGTACCCAGAGGTATAAATTTATGTGCCTCTCCATCTCTATTTTGCCCCAACGAATCACGTGCATTGTGACCGGTTTGGAACGAATATTGCAAAAGGAGACCATTTTTTGGGGTGGGAGCAAAAACGTTCACAAAACGCGCCTCCCTTTCAACTCAGCATTCTCTTGCCACCTCTTCTGAGTCCCTGTCGCTGATCATCTGACGGCCGATTCTCCCTTACCAGGGTCCCTCCCGGAGCCTGACATTTTGCGCTACAGCCAAGCATTGCCGTGGGCAGGACGCAGCTAAAAGACAGATTTCCTTATTAGAAGGCAACGCCACCAAAAGGGCAAGTCAACAAATCGGACGCTGCTTAGAAAAAAAGGCAGCAGAATACTGGAAGGGAAGAAAGGAGGCAGAGCAAAGGAGCAGAACTGGAGGGGCTGGGGGCAGGCTGGGGGCAGAGGTTGCCAAATGAAGGGGAACCCAGAAAGGAAGATTTCTGTGAAGAGTTAGAAACCTATCAGTCTGTTTTGTAATCTGGGTTGCCTGTCAGGGGCCATTAGCCTCACGTCTGGGAGGCAATATTCACAGGGAGACCTTTTATTTGTGGCAAGCCTGTTCCACCCTTTTCTGAAACAGAATTCCCTATTCCTTATATGGGGATTCCTTGCCACATGACCACAGTTACAGTGGGATGTGCCTTATAAATGGGTGGTGGGGTTTTTTGTGTGTGTGTGTGTTTGTTTGTTTGTTTGTTTGTTTGCCTCCTGTGACTATTTCAGGATCCCCTTTTTTGCATCCCATAAGCATAATCCACACCTGCACAGATAATATCACTGCAGAAAATGTTTTTGAATCCACAACTCAGCATAATTCCAAGCACATGTTCGTTTTCTGAGTTGACATTAGGGGATTTTTTAAAAATCTTTTTTTAAATAAATAAATGGGGGAAAAACTCCTTCCAAGGTAGTTCACAGCTGTGCAGCAATGCAGTTGCACTTGGGGAAGAATGTAATTTATTAAACGTACAGATTATTCACAGCTATGCTGATGTGAATTAAAGCTGAATCGTTGCCCAAAAGGTCATGATGGGAATGAAAATGAAGGATAACTACCGGTACTTCCTCTCCACAGATCCACCTCCTAGCTCCACGAAAGACAAAGGTTTGGTTGAAAGTTAACAGTTCTGTAGGGTAAAGCCTGTGCTACGGATAAGAGTTATATCAGAATGTCACCAGCCCACAATGGAAGAACGACCTCAGCAAAGATGCAGCAAACAAACAAACAGCAATAAAAAGGACAGCCAAAACATCATCAACAACAATAATAATTTATTACTTATACCCCACTCATCTGGCTGGGTTTCCCCACCCACTCCAGGTGGCTCCCAACAGAATATTGAAAATATGATAAAACATCAAACATTAACAACTTCCCTAAACAGGGCTGCCTTCAGGTGTCTTCTAAAAGTCAGAGAGTTGTTTATTTCCTTGACATCTGATGGGAGGTCATTCCACAGGGTGGGCGCCACTACCGAGAAGCCGTCTGCCTGGTTCCCTGTGTTGTAAATGAATTCTGCCTTTCCTCCCTTATGGGGTATCCAAGAACCCATATAGAGTCGTTAAGTGGGTTCCCTACCAGTAGGAGAAAATAACAGAGGCCAACCAGAGAATATTGAGAAGCAAAGCAGCTAGTAAGCCTGATCTTTATTAAAGCTGTTGCAACAAAGATTAAAAATACAAGGGCAGGTTTCAAGATTGGCAACCGTGCACATTGCCAAATTTACGTATAAGCTAAACAAGCTATAGCTTAGGGCCCCACTGTCTTGAGGGGCCCCAAAATTTAAAGAAAAAAACACCTGGATGTACATTTCCAAAATATAAAATGAAAAACAAATAAAATAAAACCTACATGCAGCAACTGTGTTTTGTGTTGTGTAGGCTCCTATGGTGTAAGTAATGGGCCCCGCCTGCTAGCCTGCTCCCTAAAATATCACTGGTTTGCTCATTTCTATATATAGGTTTGCACCATATATTTACACCTATTATTATTTCATGTTATAGCAAGTTTCTAGAGACTAGATTATGAGTCTCTGTAAATTGTGTTTCTAAAGGAACTTTTTTTATTGCCAAATGCCAATGTGTTTGCATTATTAAGTTTGTTATGAATAAAAAATCATTTTAAGTTAGAGCTTAATAATTATTTCACTATTAATATACTTCTTCTTAATTGTAGTTCACTATTAATATACTTCTTCTTAATTGTATTTCAGTTCAACAATTACTTTGGTAAAATACATATTTTGCTATGTGCAAGTGGCTTTAGATACCTATTACATCCATATATTACCATATATTAGGCCCATATATTACCATATAGCATATGTTGTTGTTGATGTTGTTTAGTCGTTTAGTCATGTCCGACTCCTCGTGACCCCATGGACCAGAGCACGCCAGGCACTCCTGTCTTCCACTGCCTCCCGCAGTTTGGTCAAACTCATGCTGGTAGCTTTGAGAACACTGTCCAACCATCTCGTCCTCTGTTGTCCCCTTCTCCTTGTGCCCTCCATCATTCCCAACATCAGGGTCTTTTCCAGGGAGTCTCTCTTCTCATGAGGTGGCCAAAGTATTGGAGCCTCAGCTTCAGGATCTGTCCTTCCAGTGAGCACTCAGGGCTGATTTCCTTCAGAATGGATAGGTTTCACCTTCTTGCAGTCCGTGGGACTCTCAAAAGTCTCCTCCAGCACCATAATTCAAAAGCATCAATTCTTCGGCGATCAGCCTTCTTTACGGTCCAGCTCTCACTTCCGTATAGCATATATTCAACACAAAAAACAGCGACAATTTGTTGTTGACAAAGGACAGCTGGACATATAAAGGTGTGGCAGAAGAGGGGGGGAAATGTAGTGGGAAGATAAAAGGACAACCAAAGAAACATTTAAACATTTCAGTGTAGTATGGCACAGCTGACAGTTTGCATTTCTTAGTGCAGAAAGTATTGATCTGGTGTGTGGAGATCTTTTGTATTCTACTTAATTCAAGAGGGTTCTGGAATCTTCTCTGTGCGAAAGAAACAAGCAAAAGGTTCATGATGTTTGGGTTATTCCTTCAGAGATGCTGAATAGAGGTGGCTTAAACTGGCTCTGTTATCTCTTCGGTCAAGGTCATGCTGACTATAAAAGCAGGACCAGAAGGAGCCTTGGTTTCACTCTCTCTTTTTATCTCTTTTCCTTCTGGTGTGGTGTTCTGTAATACTTAGTGTTAAGGTTAGACTTATTATAAGTTATTTTAAGTTTTAAGTTAAGTCTGCTGCAACTGGATTTCTTAGGGACAGGGCCAATCTTGACTGTACAGTGGTACCTCGGGTTAAGTACTTAATTCGTTCCGGAGATCTGTTCTTAACCTGAAACTGTTCTTAACCTGAAGCACCACTTGAGCTAATGGGGCCTCCTGCTGCCGCCGTGCTGCCAGAGCACAATTTTTGTTCTCATCCTGAAGCAAAGTTCTTAACCCGAGGTACTATTTCTGCATTAGCAGAGTCTGTAACCTGAAGCGTATGTAATCCGAGGTACCACTGTATCGAATTTGTGACCATTATGCTCATTTGCCTTCAGGAGCAGTAAAGCTCTGCTGGATGAAATAAAATTGTCTGTTTTTTGGGAATCCTGCAATGTGTTTTAAGTTTTTACTCTACTAACTATACATTGGAATTCTACTCTGGATCAACGTGGAGTAGGATTCCATGGCAATAGCATGGTATTAAATTATTATTATTATTATTTGCAGAATGTTTTCCAATGCATTTCCTATCAATAAAAAATGTGTTGTGGCGCGAGCAGATTTTTATTCTACAAGTGTGGCCCAGAGAAGAAAGTTTTGAGAAAACCTTTGTCATCGGCATCTGGTTGGCTCTATCCCGCCCCCCGCCCCCCGACACTCCTGGAAATATTTTCTCCTGGTCTAGTGAAAGCAGGCGCTTGGCTCAGGCAGAGGATTTGGGTGTCTCTGAGGACATCACAAGATCTCCATCTCGGGCAAAAAGCTGCAGGCAGCTGCTCTTTTTCACTGGAGAGAGCCTGATAATGTGTCTTTCTCCCCTCATGCTGCTGACAAGGGCATTTTGCTCCCCTTTATGGAGTTTAAGTATAATACACTTAATAGCAGTTAGTGATGTCAGTGCTCTTTGGTATAACAAATCTCTGGTGTGAGATAATCTTGGTTAATGATCAGCATAAAACAGAGAGAGGTTGGGGTTTTAAGGTTGCTATAAATCCTGCCTTTGCTGTGACTGAATGGAAAGGAGGTGATCCCATTAACTTTCCCACTGTATCAACAGCCTTGCCTTACCCTCTTGGTCAGTAGGGACAAAGATATCATCCAGTTATCCGACTATTTCTTATCCCACCCTCTATGCACCAGCAGCACCTGTGAGAGGAGCAAGTTTGATTCCTCTTCCATAGAGATGGAGGCCAGCTTTTCCCTGAGATGGTAAATAGTGTCAGGGCTGTACCACTTCAGACTGCCGGTGGGGACTCCAATACAGTGGTACCTCGGGTTAAGAACTTAATTCATTCTGGAGGTCCGTTCTTAACCTGAAATTGTTCTTAACCTGAGGTACCACTTTAGCTAATGGAGCCTCCCGCTGCCGCCACGCCACCGCCACTCAATTTTTGTTCTTATCCTGAAGCAAAGTTCTTAACCCGAGGTACTATTTCTGGGTTAGCAGAGTCTGTAACCTGAAGCGTCTGTAACCTAAGGTACCACTGTACCAAACAAACCCTCTACAAACAAAAAACTAAGTGTTGAGGAAAAGGGCTCTTGCCATCTTCCTGTCTTCTAGTTTTCTGTATATGGTAGATTTTAAGGTAGAAAGAAAGAAAGAAAGAAAGAAAGGAAGGAAGGAAGGAAGGAAGGAAGGAAGGAAGGAAGGAAGGCAGCATTCCATTCCATTCCCAGCAGCAGCCTGAAGCGGTACAGCCCCCACATATTTTAAAGGTATTTTTACCCCGACACTTCAAACTTGCTCCAAGGGCAGCTTAAAAAGGCTATAAATAACATGCATAATTTTAAATATACAATTACACAGTAAAAACAACAATTATGATAGCGGACATAGACAGCGTGCCTCTTTTCAAGGTTGCTGGGTTTCCAGTGAGGTAGCCCTGTAACTTTTTTTGTTGGGAAAATAATGCAAAACCCAAAGTGTCTTGCGGCAGCTGAAAGGCAAAGCTAATGGCCCTTCACAAAGCCAACGAAAGCTGTACTTCGAACCATGTCTACTCCGAAGAAAGCCGCAATCAACTGAGTGGAGCTTACTCCCAGGTAAGCGGGGTAGAATTGCAAGCTATCTCGCTAGCTTTACCTAATAGGATTGCAATGCATCTCACTCACTTAGCCACATATACTGTAAGTCTTTTTTTAATTATTCCAACTTTTTATTTCACAGATGTTCATTTTACACAGAAACGTGTCTGTGTCTGTGTGTGTGTGTGTGTGCGTGTGTGTGCAGAAACAACACTCAAGTTCTTTTATGTTTTAAATGTTTATAGTAAACAAGATTTTACGTTTGACAGCTTTAAATCCTTCTTTTCAGGGTGGGGAGTTACATATTCCTGCCATGTGAAAAAAAGTAATAATGAATGATGGGGTCCTTTGATTTTAAAATTCATTTGGGATCTGGCTGGGAGGGAGGAAAGACACTCTTAAAGAAATGTTTTTTGGTTTTTTTTAGTGAAGTCAATTCAGATTGTTCTTTATACTTTAACAGAGAGGCTTGAACTTTAACTGAGCATCGTCGATAAAAGTCTACATATCAGAAAAAAGATCGGTTATTTTCATAGGAAAAGGACAACGATGAACTAGGCATTCCATTGCATTTTAAAATTTGCAGTAGAAAGTGGATTTACACACTGCTATGCGAGGCAGCATGGCTCTGAATATACCAGTTGCTGTGAATTGCAGGTGGGAAAATTGCTGCTTCCTGTAGGTATCTGGCTGGTAACAGAGAACAGAATGCTAGTCTAGATCATGGGTAGGCAAAGTAAGGCCCGGGGGCCGGATCCAGCCCAATCGCCTTCTAAATCCGGCCTGCGGACAGTCCAGGAATCAGCATGTTTTTACATGAGTAGAATGTGTCCTTTTATTTTAAACGCATCTCTGGGTTATTTATGGGGCATAGGAATTCGTTCATTTTTTTCCTTCAAAATATATTCCGGCTCCCCACAAGGTCTGAGGGACAGTGGACTGGCCCCCTGCTGAAAAACTTTGCTGGCCCCTGGCCTAGATGCTCTTTCTTGAGAGTAAGCTCCATTGAATTCAGTGGGGGTGCATAGATATGGTTAGGACTGCAACCTTGGTGCATGTGGACTGACTCTAGCAATGAAAAACTTGCACACAGAGTCAACAAACAACATTTCGGGGGGGAGCAATGAGGCGCTTGTCGGGAGGGCAATAAATTTACATCAAATAATATACAAGAGCAACTCATGTATCTATCTATGTGTAAAGTGTGCATGTTAAGAACATTTTGTCGTGGAGAACAAAGGTGAAAACAAGAGTTTGGGCTGTGATAGGGATTGAATGGTGGGGGGCCGGGGCGGTGGGAGTCTGTGTGATAATTCCTCTGACATTCCCAGCATAGGGCAAATGAAACCAAATCACAATTCCAAAGGGACAATGTGAGTGTTTAGGAAAAGCGTCCCTGTTTTCCAAGAGTTCCCTCCCAGTTTGTAATCTCAGTGTCCTTGCCCTGCTGGTTCTACGTCTGTGTACTGAAATCACAAGCTAAGAGAGAGCGATCACAGAATAGATGATCTGCCCAAATGCTCACCCAGCAAGCTCATAAGTATCAATCTAATTCTGAAATGAGTTGAGGGGAATTTGCTCATCACTGTCCTTAGAATCCTAGGATTGTAGAGTTAGAAGGGACCGCAAGTGTCATCTAGTCCAACAAAAGCATCCATGACAGATGGCCACCCTGTTAGGATATTTCTGTTCCACCTTGAAAGGGAGCAGGCTTTGTGAGTCACAGAGTCTGTGTATTTCCTGTTCACAGGAAGTTTATGTTTTCTGTTGCTTTCGTTTCTCTCTCGGTGCCTGAACACTGAAGCAGGCGGTCATGTTTTTTCTCTGTTCTGACCAACGCTGAATAAACTTAAATAATGCTCTCCTGCGTGCATCTTTCACTGTGCATTATCTGCTGATAAGAGCGTGCATCAGCTCTGGAATGTGGCAAGCTATTTCTGGAGCTCGTGTCGCTAATTGCTGATACTGCGTGTCTACGGGAGATCGGTGGACATCCAGAGGCGACGTGGGGCCATGATGGACTTTGTCTCCCTGGCAGTATCCCAACACACTCAACCTCTGCTTTACAACCTCCAAGGAAGGAGAGTCCACCACCTTCCGAAGTCTTCTGTTCCACTGAGGAACAGCTCTTATTATCAGAAAGTTCTTGCTGATGTTTGGTTGGAGTCTCCTTTCTTGTAACTTAAATCCATTGGTTGGGGTCCTACCTCCCAGAGCCCAAGAAAACAAACTTCCTCTGTCTTCAATGTGACAGCCCTTTAGACCTTTGAAGATGGCTATCATATCTCCTCTCAGTCTCCTTGTTCCCAGGCTAAACATACCCAACTCATTCAAGCGTTCCTCATAAGGCTTGGTTTCCAGACCCTTGATCATCTCGGTAGCCCTCCTCTGCACACATCCCAGCTTGTCATTAACCTTCTTAAATTGTGGTGCCCAGAAGTGGGCATCCAGGAAATACAAGCCCCCTTATTTCTTGGGGAGGTGCTCTCTAGTTATCTCTCGCTTGGACTACTGCAATGCACTCTATGTGGGGCTACCTTTGAAGGTGATCTGGAAACTACAACTTAATCCAGAATGCGGCAGCTAGACTGGTGACTGGGAGCGGCCGCCAAGACCACATAACACCGGTCTTGAAAGATCTACATTGGCTCCCAGTACGTTTCCAAGCACATTTCAAAGTGTTGGTGCTGACGGCCTCAGCCCAGTATAAGTGAAGGAGCATCTCCACCCCCATCGTTCCGCCGGGACACTGAGGTCCAGCGCCGAGGGCCTTCTGGCTGTTCCCTCACTGTGAGAAGCCAAGTTACAGGGAACCAGGCAGAGCGCCTTCCCGGTAGTGGCACCCACCCTGTGGAACGCCCTCCCACCAGATGTCAAAGACTACTAGACTTTTAGAAGACATCTGAAGGCAGCCCTGTTTAGGGAAGCTTTTAATGTTTAATAGGTTATTGTATTTTAATATTCTGTTGGAAGCCGCCCAGAGTGCCTGGGGAAACCCAGCAGATAGGCGGGGTATAAATTATTATTATTATTATTATTATTATTATTATTATTATTATTATTATTATTATATCTATTAAACCTTCAAGGGAAATCTCACTAGCCCCATCTGACCAGTGTAAACATGGAGCTCCACCAGACTCTTCCTCTGTCTCGTCCTCTGCTAGGGAGCTCATTTCTCTTCAGCTTCCCTCTATCCCATCCGAATGCACAGAGAAGTCTTCCTTCCCCCCCACCCCACCCCTCCAGCATTGAGCCGAGTGGAATTTATATCACTCAGGTCTCTTTAAATTAGTCCGAGAGGATTTCATTTTACGGGTCTGCTTGACTTGGATCCTTTTGGCACGATGGGCTCAGCTTTGTATACAACTGAGATTCATATTTTATGTGGGTATAAAAACCCAAGCCATGAATCTCGTTGGCTTAGAGCTTCACCTTCGTTCTTTACAGCTCAATTCAGACGGAGTGCGGCGTTTCTAAAGGCAAATGGCAAGAAATGGGTTGGGGGAGGGGGTGGCGAGGGGAGAGTGGCAGGGACTACTTAAGCCGTCCTTGATGGTTTGGGGCAGAAGGGGGGGGGCAGACAGCAGCAGCAGGCTGAGAGCAGCAGCTTATTATGGAGGGCCGCAAACGGAGAGTGATTAGGCCTGGATCAAATACTTTTATGTGATGCCACTGCTATTAATGCTGCGAATTCTTGCAGCTATCCAGCAATTACAATCAATATCATTTTAAAGCTTTGATGTAGCAGTAGCAATCAGCGCATTGCATTTGCATGCATTTCAATGAATTAATACGCGGCAACGAACAATGGCAGGGGCTGCTGCCTCGAGAGTATACAGGGGATCCGCTAAGCTCCCTTAGGTTCCTTAACTGGTGGAAGTGGAGCAAAGGATTGCAAGATTCATTTATTTTACACTTATCATTTCAGTTGCAGCAAGATTCTTTTTACCCATAATCTGGGGATCCAGAACTGTTTTTTAAGGTTGGAGATGCATGGTGGTCCAAGATTGACTTGAAAATCAAATTCAAAAGTAATCCCAGCCATTATATATATATATATATATATATATATATATATATATATATATATATATAGGGTTTGTGAATTATTCTAGAATATGCTCGCTGTTCTCAGCCTTTTCCCTCTCAACTCTGTTGCTACTTGCTACTTTTTAACTGGTTTTATATATTGGATAATAATAGTTATTAATATTTTTTGAGTGAATGCTTTTAATTATATTTTAGGAATAATCTACGGGTCAAACTACATGTTACTTTACACATGCTTTTAAAAAAGTGTTCATAAGCTGGGCATTTTTATGTTGGAGGAAGAGTAGACCCAAACTGGAGTCTAGCACCAGTTTCCTCCTTCAAATCTTTCCCAGCTGCTATCTGCCCACAAAGGTGCCATTTGCAGTAAATCATGCCGTGGCAGTTAAATGGCAGCAGGAGCCATTTCCAGTAGGAAACTAGCAAAAAGTGGCTGGCGTAGGTCACTTGTGTGTGTGTAAAATAATAATACGTAAACTTACATGTTGCGAGCCACTCCAAGTGTGGCTGCAGAAGAGGGTATAATCAATAAGTCCCTTATTTAAAAGGTAAAGGTAAAGGGACCCCTGACCATTAGGTCCAGTCGCAGATGACTCTGGGGTTGTGGCACTCATCTCGCTTTATTGGCTGAGGGAGCCAGCATACAGCTTCCAGGTCATGAGGCCAGCATGACTAAGCCACTTCTGGCAAACCAGAGCAGCGCACGGAAATGCCGTTTACCTCCCCGCCGGAGTGGTACCTATTTATCTACTTGCACTTTGACGTGCTTTTGACCTGCTAGGTGGGCAGGAGCAGGGACCGAGCAACGGTAGCTCACCCCGTCGCGGGGATTTGAACCGCCGACCTTCTGTTCGGCAAGTCCTAGGCTCTGTGGTTTAACCCACTGCGCCACCTACAAGTCCCTTATTTACTAGTTACTTATTTTATGCCACGAGTAATTTTATAAACTAATCTTTCCCACAACCTAAAATAACAAGGGCCCCAATGCTGCAATCTTTCTCGGTCAGGTGGGTGCTATTTTCCCTTCATTATTGTGGGTGTCCTTTCCTGCAACCCCTTCGAAGGCAGCCTGGGTCAAGCTCAGAGGTCATAGGTACGTATACTTTGGAAAAGCAAGGGTCTGGTGATCATTACTGTCCCTTTTTCTGGAAGGGTCTCAAAGACTCAGTTTCCCAGTAACCAGGTTTTAAAGATTAAAGCTGTGTTGGATTTATCCACCAGTTGTTAAAGCTTCGAGCTGCTTAAAATTTACTCCCCTGCTTTCTCATTTTCTCATCTGTCTCTTCCACATTCTTTACAGCAAAATCCACATACCCCTCTATATCATTAACACGGCCGCTGAGCTCATCACATTTAGTATCTGGAATAAACTGAGCTTGTAGGGTGTTTTTCTTTGCCTTGGAGGGACCGTGGGAGGGGCAGTGGATAAGTAGCACAAGTTCCTTGGCCTTCCTTCACAGGAGTAAAAGGAATAGATTACAGTGGTACCTCAAGTTAAGTACTTAATTCATTCCGGAAGTCCGTTCTTAACCTGAAACTGTTCTTAATCTGAAGCACCACTTTAGCTAATGGGGCCTCCTGCTGCCACCACGCCGCCAGAGCACGATTTCTGTTCTCATCCTGAAGCAAAGTTCTTAACCCAAGGTAATATTTCTGGGTTAGCGGAGTCTGTAACCTGAAGCGCATGTAACCTGAAGCATCTGTAACCCGAGGTACCACTGTACAGGGAGGCAAAGCCTATATTGGTGAAGTTAGGGCATGGCATTTTTGTTTTTTGTTTTTTCCTCCAGACATCTTTATTGAAAGTTAAAAAGTACATAATTATATGCACACTAAACATTTAAAAAGGGCTATCTAAGGTATCTAACTGATGGGGATGCAACAGGGATAATGCTTCTGTAAAACATAGGCTTTTTCATTGTCCTATATCGAAAGATTTTTGCAGAAGGTAACTGAAGCTATCAACAGAACTGTACGGAACAACCTTACACTTACAGAGCAAAATATCCTCTTGAATTATATGCCCAGCACATGGAACCTTACAAAAGGACAATACGAGTGGACTCTCTGTGCCCTTACCACAGCAAAAAGACTGATACTGATGAATTGGAGAAATAAAAATGTGGCTTCCCTTCTGCGATTGGACTGAAGACATACAAACTCTCAACATATGAACAACTTGCATATAAAGGCAGACTTGCCATGGACAAATTCAATGTTATTTGGAATCCATTCTTACAAATACTGTAATAATTTAAGATCTGGTGAAGTACAATAACAACCTTGTAAAATATACAGTTTTGGGGTTCCCCCCCGCCCCCTTTACTTTCCCTTCTACACAGGTGCTGTTTCTCTTTTTCGTTCTCTCTCTCTTACTAGAGGAAACGCAACTGATCTGAGCTCTCACCAGTTTCCAGTGCCAGGGCTCAGTCCTGAAATACACGCTGTGGAAATATCACATGGGTTTCTTCTGTTACAGAAGATCCTTCTCTATTCATTGCAGCCATACACTGCTACTCCCGTTAATGCTTCCAATAGGTTTTGCCAGTAGAATAATTCAGTTTGTACATTAAATCAGAATAGTGCTCTAGACTGCAGCAAACTATAGTTAGAACCTGCAGGTTTTCTGTCGGTTCCACGGCACCTTCATCCAAGGATAGTTTTTGGGCCAGGCTGCGTGTTACATTCAGCATACAGTGGTACCTTGGTTTACAAACTTAATCCGTTCCAGAAGTCCATTCTTAAACCAAAGCGTTCTTAAACCAAGGCATGCTTTCCCATAGCAGCAGGGGACTCAGTTTACAAATGGAACACACTCAACAGAAAGCAGAACATGTTCTGCTTCTAAGGCAAAGTTCACAAACCAAAACACCTACTTCCAGGTTTGCAGCATTCTTAATCCAAGTTGTTCATAAACTAAGCTGTTCTTAAACCAAGGTACCACTGTATTGTCGCATACCACCCGTATCTCTGAGGGGTGCGAGATCCCAGGGGTTCCAGGCAATTACTCAGAGGTTGGGTTTCTTTTTGAAATGAGGCACAGTGGAGTCTGTGGTGTGTTTATGATATTATGTACACATATTTACGGGATATGGGTGGTGCTGTGGGTTAAACCACAGAGCCTAGGACTTGCCGATCAGAAGGTCGGCGGTTCTAATCCACGCAAAGGGGTGAGCTCTGTTGCTCGGTCCCTGCTCCTGCTAACCTAGCAGTTCGAAAGAACGTCAAAGTGCAAGTAGATAAATAGGTACCGCTCCGGCGGGAAGGTAAACAGCATTTCCGTGTGCTGCCCTGGTTCGCCAGAAGCGCCTTAGTCATGCTGGCCACATGACCCGGAAGCTGTACGCCGGCTCCCTCGGCCAATAAAGCGAGATGAGAGCCGCAATCCCAGAGTCGGTCACAACTGGACCTAATGGTCAGGGGTCCCTTTACCTTTACACATATATACAACCTGAGCCTGCGATGGAGGGGTTCTTGTTTCTGCCATAGTCACAGCATCGCATTCAAACAGAAATCAGACTTTGCTCTGACTCTTACCCCAGCTTGCTGCTTTACTTCTAGGTCACTGCAACTCAACTTTAAACTCTGCTTCATCCTTCTAACTAACTGCAACCCCACCCATTGCCCATCTCACACACAGCGCCTTCCCTTTGTTTCCCTTCATGGCCCATCACCCAGGCAATCGCCTCAACACAGGAAACTAGCCTGCAGTTTTAACACTTGATGGGTCCAGGGCTTAGCAGGATCTCATATACAGCATACTTCCTCCCCCCCCCCCAAAACACAAACACACACACAAAAACCGTCATAACAAGAATATTGCATTAGGTTTTTTTTTTAGGTTGGGGGGGAGCAACTACAGGGGGCCCAATCAAGTGCAATTGTGTGCATTTCAAAGAGAACTTAGCGCGTGAAAGAGCCAACATGTATGCGTGTGAGTCGCAAGAAAATTGCTGTGCGGGTAAAAAGGATTGTGTGTGCCAGATTTATGCCTCTGTGCTTGTGTTTGTTAGAATTGCCCATAGGAAGGCTCCAGGCTGTAGGTGAGGGGGCTGTGTGTGTGTGTGTGTGTGTGTGTGTGTGTGTGTGTTCAGGAAATAAATATCGCTCTGGATTTTAATTCGGGTGGCTGACGAGAGAGAGAGAGAGAGAGAGAGAGAGAGAGAGAGAGAGAGAGGGACTAAATAACAGCGAGTGCAGATGGGTGAGGGTGGGGGCAGGAGGGGGGGTGAGTGACAGAGAAAGGGAACAGGCTGGGGAGAGAGCCTGGGAGGGAGGTGGAAGGGAGGCAAACAGGGATGCAATTGCAGGTAAAAATGAAGCAACAGAAGCCCAGGTGGAATTGATGCAAACTCTTCTCATCAACACTGCTACTCCCCCCTGTCATGGGAACTGTCAGCCAGGCCCGGCTTGTAATGAAAGGAAAAATATTTTATTCAGATTTATTAATTTGAAAATGAAGCCCGCCTGTCGAGAGGGGGACAGTTCTTCTCAATCTGTCATCGTTGAACCACACGCTCCTGACACCGGGATTCATTTGTCTTGTCGGCTCTGACAGTCGGATTCTCCCAAAGCACTTCCTGGTGGAGTGCCCTGGGATTTTAAACCGGATGAAACGCATTCCGACAAGGAACAGCCTCTTTATTAATGCAAATTACACGGAGAGGGGAAGAGAGAGCGGGAACATGTGATGCCAGCAGCCGTTCTGGTTGCTCTCCGCATACCAGTCATTTGTTATTTACATTTATACACATTTTTCAGTTTTAATAAAAGGAGACCTGGATTTCCAGTGACATTTATGGACAGTTTGTTTTAAAAAATGATGCCATCACGGCAAATGGTGTGGTTGGGTGCGTGTGTGTAAGTAAGTAATGCATGTGCACATACAAACACAACAGCTGACATCCATTGCTATGAGAGGGTTATATCTTTTGCATTAGCCTTAAGGCTCAACTAGAGAAATACCCCCCTATAATTCCAGTTTTCGTCTGGCGTTGTGGCCTGCTATGTCCTTCAGCATTGCGTGTGTGTATCTGTACACAGACACACACACACACACACGTAATATTCTCCTTTGTACTTTGTGTTAATTAAATCCAGCATTAATTGCCCCTTCCTGGTGGAATAATGATGAGAAATCCCACTGCCCTCGCTTCACCCAGGAGCATATAAGGAAACAGTTGGAGTGGAAATCCAACCTTTGATTCTTTCTTTCAACCTTCTTGTATATTACTGGAAGATCACCAGCCAAGTGTTGTGGTCCCGCAGGAGCTGCAATACATCCCGTTTCTGCTCTTTGTCTGGGGTGGCTGTTGTGAAGCAGCTGGCAGGAACACAACACAAGTCTGTGGCCTGTGTCTGGCTTGCTGAGCCACAAGTGGTGTTTGCCTCTGACAGAGTGTGCCGTGGCCGCTGCTGGAGGCTGAGAAGCAAATGATCATTGCTGACCAACAGCACAGTGGCATAGCATGTGTTGGCAGAGCCCGGGGCAAGGTAAGGATTGCGCCCCCTATCCTCCTTGCGGGAGTCACACAGGAGGTAACAGGCAGACTTTGCTGTGCCCCTGCGGCACCCGCTCCTCACGAAGGTCGCATTTAATGGAGAATGTGTCAAATCGACACGTTCCAAAACAATATACAAACCGAAACACAGCTAGCATTGGAAAGTTGCAGTTACAGTGGTACCTCGGGTTACATACGCTTCAGGTTACATACACTTCAGGTTACAGACTCCGCTAACCCAGAAATAGTGCTTCAGGTTAAGAACTTTGCTTCAGGATGAGAACAGAAATTGTGCTCCGGCGGCGTGGCAGCAGCAGGAGGCCCCATTAGCTAAAGTGGTGCTTCAGGTTAAGAACAGTTTCAGGTTAAGGACGGAACTCCGGAACGAATTAAGTACTTAACCTGAGGGACCACTGTATCTGAATTTTGTGATGCAGTTCTCCAACGATTGTGCATAAAAATGCATATATCAGGGAAAAGGGTATACAGTGGTACCTCGGGTTAAGTACTTAATTCGTTCCAGAGGTCCGTTCTTAACCTGAAATTGTTCTTAACCTGGATGTTGTTTTCATAAAAACATGAAGTGATGCTTATTGGGGGGGGGGAGCCATAGATCTAAGAAATGTGTTAGAGGGACACATGGATCTGAACTCCCAGTAGCACATTGAAACACTACTGAAGGGAAGTCACTTTGCAAAATCAGGACTCTCTGTGGCACCATGAGAAGCTGCAGTGGCTAGAGAGTGTTTTGTGGACGGACCTGGGATTTTCGGGGCAGTTGGGTGGTATGTAGGATTAGATCCTAGTAGTTTCCAGTAAGGGCAGAAGATTAAAAGGGTAAGGTAAAGCTAAAGGGCCCCTGGACATTTAAGTCCAGTCAAAGGGGACTATGGGGTTGTGGTGCTCATCTCACTTTCAGGCCAAGTGACAGGAAACAGAGGTCACGGAAACGCCGTTTACCTTCCCACCACAGTGGTACCTATTTATCTACTTGCACTGGTGTACTTTTGAACTGCTAGGTTGGCAGGAGCTGGGACTGAGCAACGGGAGCTCACCCTGTCATGGGGATTTGAACTGCCAACCTTCTGATTGGCAAGCCCAAGAGGTTCAGTGGTTTAGACCACAGCACCACCTGCGTCCCTTTTGGCAGGAGACTTTGCCCTTCTGGTCCACAGAAGAAGAGACTTGCTGTGCTTGGTCCCTCAGGAGTGGAACCTGATGCTTATTGGGATGTGTAGGGCAAAAAAAGAAGGGGAAGAAATGGAGGCAGTGAGAGATGTTACTTCCTTGGGCTCCATGATCACTGCAGATGGTGACAGCAGCCACGAAATTAAAAAACGCCTGCTTATTGGGATAAAAGCAATGACAAACCTAGACAGCATCTTAAAAAGCAGAGACATCACCTTGCCAACAAAGGTCCGTATAGTTAAAGCTATGGTTTTCCCCGTAGTGATGTATGGAAGTGAGAGCTGGACCATAAAGAAGGCTGATCGCCAAAGAATTGATGCTTTGGAATTATGGTGCTGGAGGAGTCTCTTGAGAGTCCCATGGACTGCAAGAAGATCCAACCGATCCATTCTGGAGGAAATCAGCCCTGAGTGCTTGCTGGAAGGACAGATTGTGAAGCTGAGGCTCCAGTACTTTGGCCACCTCATGAGAAGAGAAGACTCCCTGGAAAAGACCCTGATGCTGGGAAAGATGGAGGGCACAAGGAGAAGGGGATGACAGAGGATGAGATGGTTGGACAGTGTTCTCAAAGCTACCATCAGGAGTTTGACCAAACTGTGGGAGGCAGTGGAAGACAGGGGTGCCTGGCGTGCTCTGGTCCATGGGGTCACAAAGAGTCGGACACAACTAAACGACTAAACAACAACAATGGCCAAAAAAAACTCCTGCCAAACAAAAAATAGCCCCCATTTGTTTCTGTCTCTGTGCCCAGAGATGTTACTTTTTCCACTGGAGGCCCTGGAAAGAAAGGGGAATGAAGTCTGCCCTTTTGGATCAGCTCTGAGACTTGGCACCACCAACTTTGTGTCTCATTCAGGGCTACATCGGAGGCTGGTTTAATATTGCGGCTATGCTCACATGGCTTCAAGCTCTCCTTTTTCTTCAAAACAAACTCATAATCCAGGGTGGGATTCCATCTTTTCCATCCCAGGGTCTTGGGGCCTGTTAACAAGAGGACATAGGAGGTCCTGCGAGACTCTTTCGTCTCACCCCTACTGTGTAAAACAAATGCCAAGTCCTGTTCCATAGAAAAAGAGAGGCGCTGAATGTGCGCATCTAATGATGTCTCCACAGTCTATAGAATGAATATTTAATAGTGCTTGTCAGCAAGATCTTATAAAGGGCTTTCTTTTTTGCAGAATGTGTTCACTCTTGTGGCTTCCACAGCCATCCTAGTTTAATGTTTGAAGCACCTGCTGAGATGCTCCCTAATAAAGCATATTTGCATTATTTTAGCCTTAAGGGTGCCAGGGGGCATCGCACAGATGCGTGTGTGTGTTTGTATTGGCATTTCACACAAATCAAAGCTAGCCTTGTAGGACCTCCTTGTCTCCTCCGCTGCCGCAAAGCAGCCCTGAAAGTAGCCCCTCTGCTCCTAATGTTTTACCATCCAGAAAGTGGGGGAATTATACCTGAAGAGGAGCAGAGCAGTTTTCCCATCCTGAAAGTAGCCCCTCTGCTCCTAATGTTTTACCATCCAGAAAGTGGGGGAATTATACCTGAAGAGGAGCAGAGCAGTTTTCCCATCCTCCCCAAATTAGGGATAGGAAAGGGGTTCCACCCACACTGTAACACAGACCTGAACCACAACTTCTGCTGAAGACAGAAGCATGTCATGAGCAGACCCAGAACTCTGTTTTCTGGCACATTCTGGGCACAAGGCTTTGCCTCAGAGGCCTTGCACACACCACTGTGGCTTGCAGAACCCTTTCTGGAGTTCTGTCAGGATGGGATTATTTCACAATTCCACGAAAAGTTGATGAAGCACAACTTGGTAGCACTGATCAAAATTCATTTTAGCTCCCCAAGAAACTCCTACGAATGTTTCACCTGAGCACAGCACCACCAATTTTGTCTTGAAGGTGCGTTGAGCTTGTGTGATAAATTCTTCCCAATGCGCCTTTCCTCTTTTATTTCCAGCTGCACCGACTTGGTTTTTAACATACATTTGGTGTGATATGATTTGACTATATTTTTTTTAATTGTTTTATAGACCAGTTAGAGGACTATAAATGTCAACAATACATAAATAAATAAAACTGAATTTTGCTTAAGGCAACATTCATTGGCAAGCTCTGTGTGCTTATCTGCTAGGAAAGTGGGGAGCAAAACACACCCAAGGCTCTTTAACTCTGCTAGACCTTGATTTCGTGCTCTTCTGTGGGATGACAGGTGTTGCCATGGGTGGAGAAGGTTCGGCTGAGTTGACTCTTCTGCCACAGAGACAAGACATTTTCACCTTGCATGTACAAAGTGCATGATCACAAGGTGACTCCAAGCTCACCTGGGAACCCTGCAATGATTGTCAATTTCATATCTACATTTTTGCCCACCTGCTCAAGTCATCCAGATACCATACCCTCCAACATTTCTCCGATGAAAATAGGGATGTCCCATTCCATCATGATAATTTTACTATTTATAGCTGTCAGGCTTCAGGGAATAAGATCCCCCTCGCTCGTGGCTGGCAGCCAAAAATGGGGAAACAAGAAATCCCAACAAAAGAACAGTGGCAAGAAACATTGATGAGCTATGCGGAATTGGATAAGTTGACATACAAACTGCGTAACAAGGACAACCGTGACTTCAAGGAAGAATGGGACCTTTTTGCAAATTATCTAAAAAGACAGCAAAACGATTTGGACTCCTTGGCAGGTTTTGAATAAACATCCACAAAGTTATCAGTTGAATATATGATAGAAAAGGCAACAATATGTACAATTTTATAATATGCAGAGGATAATATGTGTAAAGAAACCAGGGAGGGGAGCTGAGGGAAGTCCTTGGGGGAGGAAGGGGGGAAATGTAAATGGTTTTGTTGATTGATAATTTGTTTGCTAAAATTGTTCAATATTTTTTAAAAAAGAGAAGTTCTTACCATAGTATTTTATTCACTATTCACAGAGACGGATGATGCAGACTCTCCAATAATGGTGTTGCTCTAAATAAAGTCCTACCCATTCCGTCTCTCCTATTCTACATCATCCCTGTGTCAGCTGATCTGTGCTTTCTGCCTCTGAACTTTCTGTTCTACTACTCTCAATGCACGCCGGGTCCTGGGAGAGAGGGGTCAAAAATGCTTTCCAGAGACACTGAGTCTGTTAGCTGTATTGCCCCTGCTGCTCCTCTCCCAATATTTCCCAGCTTCTCCCCTCTGCAGCGTCTGAACTATGACCTTCCGCAAACCACTGTTCTAAATCTATACTGTCCTCCTCTTCTCGGGAAGGCTCAGGAAGAAGGGGAGCGGTCCCCACCATTCCTCCTCAGTCCAACCCCCTTTTAATAAAACCTTTCCTATACAGGATTGCCTTCAGATGGCTTGGGGGGTCAGATGACTCCATATCCTCCAACATTTCTCTGATGAAAATATGGACGTCCTAAGGAAAAATGGGACATTCCAGGATGAAATCAGAAACCGGGGTGGCTTCTCTAAATCAGGGATGTCCCTGGAAAATAGGGACACTTGGAAGGTCTGAGATACATTTGTATCTCAGGCACCTACTTACTGTTATGGGTATGTCTGTCTTATTGGGTTGTTATTTTTATTTTGATTACAGTGGCCCCTTGGTTCAAGAACAGCTTAGTTTATGAACAACTTGGGTTAAGAATGCTGCAAACCCAGAAGTAGGTGTTTTGGTTTGTGAACTTTGCCTTGGAAGCAGAACATGTTTCGCTTCCTGTTGAGTGTAAATTGAGTCCCCCGCTGCTATGGGAAAGCACGCCTTGGTTTAGGAATGCTTTGGTTTAAGAATGGACTTCCGAAATGGGTTAAGTTCGTAAACCAAGGTACCACTGAATAGATATTGTGGTTTTATATTTTGATTTTGTTCTGTGAAATGCCTTGAGACCTCCGGGTATAGGGCAGTATATACCCTAAATCCAATAAATGGATAATAATAAATAAATAAAATAATACTCATCCCTGCTCTTGTCTTGTCATCCTATGATCTGTACTGTGCATATTCACTTGCATGAATAAGACAAAGTTTGATGTTGGTAGGAATCACGTTTCCATTTTTTATAGTTATCCCAGCAGAGGGTTGTGGCAAGTAGACTTTGGGCTGACACTGGCCTTACGGTTTGACAACGTCCTAAGAGAGCAGGACTCATAATGAACTTAAAGCGTCACCTCCCTTCTGCTCTCTGCTTTAGAACTCAAATGAAATATTTAAAATGTGCCCAAGTGCTGCCCATTCTCCCCTTCCTGTCATGTCCTCTTGAGCTGCCAAGTTTGATGATCTTCCTGAACAAGCAGCTGAAGTCCTAATGGGCAGCTTTCCCCTGAATTCTCTTCCTTATTTATGTGCCGCTGACACTTTTCACCTCCCTGACACACGATTTCCGAAGTTGTAAAGGGCTTTTAAAAAATAAAACCCAAGGCAGAAGCGAAGATGCCTAGATTTTGTCTTCAAACTTGCAACTTGAGCTGGGTTCCTTAAGGTTTGTTTCCAGGTCTCTTCTTCTCCAAGTCCTGTTTAGGTGCTGAAGAATTCACAGCCAGGGAGTTGTCTTTTTGGTTCATTAGTTTTATGTCCTAAGCCTTTGTTCGCTTTATTTTGTGCTATTCGGTTGCCTAAAAAAGGCATTGTCTGTATATATGTGAATAGCTTTATTCACACTTGTTCACTGTTAGTAGAGGTTAAAAATAATTTAAATAAACAAAAAATGGCTACTACGACTGATGATGTCACTTCTCCACGACCAGCCCTGTTTCTAATGGGTACAGTGTCAGGGGGCTGCCCCACTGTCAATAATAATAATAATAATAATAATAATAATAATAATAATAATAATAATTTATTATTTATACCCCGCCCATCTGGCTGGGCTTCCCCAGTCACTCTGGGCAGCTTCCAAAAAATTATTAAAATACTGTAATGCATCGAACATTAAAAGCTTCCCTAAACACGGCTGCCTTCGGATGTCTTCTAAAAGTCTGGTAGTTGTTGTTCTCTTTGACATCTGGTGGGAGGGCATTCCACAGGAGGGTGCCACTACCGAGAAGGCCCTCTTTGGCTTCTCGCAGTGAGGGAACTGCCAGAAGGCCCTCAGAGCTGGACCTCAGTGTCCAGGCAGAACGATGGGGGTGGAGACGCTCCTTCAGATATACTGGACCAAGGCTGTTTAGGGCTTTAAAGGTCAGCACCAACACTTTGAATTGTGCTCGGAAATGTACTGGGAGCCAATGTAAGTCTTTCAAGACCGGTGTTATATGGTCTTGGCGGCCGCTCCCAGTCACCAGTCTAGCTGCTGCATTCTGGATTAGTTGTAGTCTCCGGGTCACCTTCAAAGGTAGCCCCACGTAGAGCGCATTGCAGTAGTCCAAGCGGGAGGTAACCAGAGCATGAACCACTCTGGTGAGACAGTCCGCAGGCAGATAGGGTACCAGATGGAGTTGGTAAACAGCTGCCCTGGACGTAGATTTGGCCTGTGCCTCCATGGACAGCTGTGAGTCCATGGACAGCCCAGCAGAGTAACACCTCTGGCTAATCTCGACCCCTTCCAACAGCATGTAGTATACAGTGGTACCTCGGGTTACTGACGCTTCAGGTTACAGATGCTTCAGGTTACAGACTCCGCTAACCCAGAAGTAGTACCTTTGCTTCAGGATGTGAACAGAAATCGTGCAGCGGCAGCGGGAGGCCCCATTAGCTAAAGTGGTACTAAGCTTAAGAACAGTTTCAGGTTAAGAACGGACCTCCAGAATGAATTAAGTTCTTAACCTGAGGCACCACTGTATTTTAAACTGCCAACCTAGCAGTTTGAAAGCACACCAGTACAAGTAGATAAATAGGTACCGCTGCGGTGGGAAGGTAAACGGCGTTTCCGTGCGCTCTGGTTTCCGTCACGGTGTCCCTTTGCACCAGACGAAGTTTAGTCCTGCTGGCCACATAACCTGGAAAGCTGTCTGTGGACAAACGCCATCTCCCTCGGCCTGAAAGCGAGGTGAGCACCGCACCCCATAGTCGCCTTTTACTGGACTTAACCGTCCAGGGGTCCTTTACCTTTACCCAGTGCTTTTTTTCTTTAAAAAAATGTTTAGGGGTTCTCTCATTTTGACTCAAGAAAATCACCATTTTATAGTTTAAATCTGGAAAAATAAATCCAGCAAATGGACAAAAGAACAAAGAACTTGTGTTACCTCATATTACACAGCGGACAGATTCCAACTCCTACTTCACACATGAAATGCTCGTTTCCGTCTGAGACTCAGGAAACAGCATGACAGGAAATGAGGCAGCCATTCTTCTCACCGTGCTAGAGAAGAAACTATTTTTTAAAAAAATATTAGTTTCTTCTTCCGTTAGATTCATAAAATATTTAGGGGTACGTGTACCCCTGGGTCCCCCCAGAAAAAAGCACTGCATATAACTCGTTTTGAGGGCCGTCACTTTATGAAAAATTCAATCTTCATCAATTAACCACATCCATTTTAAATGAATAATCAATTGATTTGGTCACATTGCATATGAATAAAATCACTGTTTTGAAGAAAGATGTATGATTTTTTTGCTTTAGAAACCAAAGGAGCTGGAATATTTAGCAGTGATTCTGAAACCAGGATGTCAAAGGAAAGATTTTGCTCACTTTTGTTTTTTCGGTTGGGGGCTGGATTTGCCCATCTCCACAGCCTCTCACTGTAGCCACAGAAGTCACTCTGGCTGGTTCACCTTCCTTCCTGAATCATACCTCCAGAACTCAGACTGAGGGAGCAAGGCGTACGACAAGGCTGTATATTGTCTCCCTGCTTATTTAACTTATATGCAGAATTCATCATGTGAAAGGCTGGACTGAATGAATCCAAAACCGGAATTAACACTGCCGGAAGAAATATCAACAACCTCAGATATGCAGATGACACAACTTTGATGGCAGAAAGTGAGGAGGACTTAAAGAACCTCTTAATGAGGGTGAAAGAGGAGAATGCACAATATGGTCTGAAACTCAACATCAAAAAAACGAAGATCATGGCCACTGGTCCCATCACCTCCTGGCAAATAGAAGGGGAAGAAATGGAGGCAGTGAGAGATTTTAGTTTCTTGGGCTCCATGATCACTGCAGATGGTGACAGCCATCATGAAATTAAAAGACGCCTGCTTCTTGGGAGAAAAGCAATGACAAACCTAGACAGCATCTTTAAAAGCAGAGACATCACCTTGCCAACAAAGGTCCATATAGTTAAAGCTATGGTTTTCCCAGTAGTGATGTATGGAAGTGAGAGTTGGACCATAAAGAAGACTGATCACCGAAGAATTGATGCTTTTGAATTATGGTGTTGGAGGAGACTCTTCAGAGTCCCATGGACTGCAAGATCAAACCTATCCATTCTGAAGGAAACCAGCCCTGAGTGCTCACTGGAAGTACAAATCCTGAAGCTGAGACTCCAATACTTTGGTCACCTCATGAGAAGAGAAGACTCCCTGGAAATGACCCTGATGTTGGGAAAGATGGAGGGCACAAGGAGAAGGGGACGACAGAGGACGAGATGGTTGGAGAGTGTTCTCAAAGCTACCAGCATGAGTTTGACCAAACTGCAGGAGGCAGTGGAAGACAAGCGTGCCTGGCGTGCTCTGGTCCATGGGGTCATAAAAAGTCAGACACGACTAAATGACTAAACAACAACAACAACATTTAAATAATAGTAATATCACTCCAAATAATTAGGGCACCCTTTTAACCAATCAAAAGCTTTTAAACCTATTGCTCTACTTGATTAACTGGCTGCATTGTGGTCCCAATGGTTTGTTTTCTGAGGAATCTACAAATGGTTGGACCCGACTGAGAAATTAGCTTATTTCCATCATTACTGATGGAAATAGAATTTGCCTTTTGACTCTGGGAGGCTCAAACTGGGCACTTGAATCCTCTGCCTCTCTCACCTACTAATTCCATTGTAAGACTGTGGACAGAGCAAATGAAGACAGGCTTTTCCTATTTTCAAACTCCACCCTCAACACAGGCGCACAAGCACATGCCTCTACTTACAAAATAATGTCTATTGCTTGGATTTTATCAGCCACATAGCAAGAAAATCCATTAAAAGAAATAAAGGCAGGTGCGGCAAACTCTCGTTTCCTCCCTCTGTCTCCGCTCCTTCACTCCTGGTGCTTCCCAGTTTGTATGATTAATTTTATCAATTTTCCTGACCTGCTTTGCCACTGAAATAAATATGACAGCTGTGGTGCTGCCTCAATTCTTTCTCTTGCCAGGCGAGCTGCTGAGATGTGTTTTCTTGTTGATTGCAGACTTTGGTAACTATCAAGTAAATAGACTGAAGAGGATTCATTTCAGCTGCTCAGCTAGTCTGGACATCGGGCCAGACACAGCAAAAAAAAAACACCAAAAACCAAACCCAAACAAAAGATCTTGTGCCCTCTTTTCCATGGAGCCAAAGCAAGCCCTCCCAAAAGTTCTTTAACTACACAGCTAAGGGAGCAGTTAGGTGGGAGAACAGAGATAAATTTCATTCCATGCCTTTCCCACAATAAATGAGAAACTGATTGGTTTGCACATGTATGTTCATCGCTTGAAGGCTTGAACATCAGAGGATGGTTTGCATGTGTGAATGGGCCGTCACAGTTCTTCAAGCTTTGGCAGCAGCTTTCACATCCGTTCACGCTTTTCAGTGGAATCGGTTCACACATTCGGCTGCCAGTCATCAAGGCCGGTTTTATTTATGCCTTCGCATCCCTTCATTTCTCTGCATTTGATTAACACACACTTCATGACTTGTTTCAGGCAAATGTGTGAACTGAACTTATGGAAAACTCCACATTGAGATCTTCTTCTTCTTCTCTGGCGATCCCTCATAGCCAAGTAAGATTGTCTTCCATGAACACAGTCTTAACAGTGAGTCCGTAAGTGACTATGGAGACCAATTCTGGATCCACACATCCTTCCACAGTGGGGACATAGGTGTCCGGGTGGGAGTTGATCACGGTGAGAGTTTGCCAAGTGTGCCTTTCTCTTAGCACGTTTCTCCCTTTTGTCCTGAGTTTGAGTGTCTTCAAAGCCCATGACACCTTTGGTAAAGGCTGTTCTCCAACTGGAGCGCTCGCAGGGCAGTGTTTCCCAGTTGTCGGTGTTTATACTACATTTTTAAGATTTGCCTTGAGAGAATCTTTGAACCTTTTTTGTTGACCACCAGCATTTTGCTTTCCATTCTTAAGTTGGGAATAGAGTAGGTGCTTTGGAAGGCGATAATCAGGCATCCACACAACTTGACCCAGTCCAATGAAGTTGATGTTGAAGAATCATGGCTTTGACACTGGGGATCTTTGCTTCCATGAGGGCTGTGGTGCTATTACTGCCGTGATACATATCACACATTCAAGTCTTCATTCAGTGATTTGGTCATGTACTGTAATGCACATGCATGTTCAAACTATCCTGAAATACACAGTGATCAAGCATAGAAAAATAACTTGAGTTTTATGGCATCTTGGCTGTGAGTCCTGGAAGTCTTGTTCCCTGCCTTGCAGGCCTTTTCCTACCTGGCCTGGGAGCTGGGGCCCTGACTGACAGACTGACTCCAGCTACAGAAGCTGAGGCTGCTGGACAGATCATTGGGCTGTGGTGTTGCTTAGGGTGGGGTTGTTTGCAGGGAGGTCATTGCTGTTATTGTTATTGATATCAATTTTTTTTGTATCGATACAAAATGACACATGATTTATGTGGAAATTGTTCAATTTGGTTGTGTACTTTTTGATGTGCTTTATTTCTTGTTATATACTTTTGTTATATTTTTGTTATATTTCTAATTACCATATTTTTCGCTCTGTAAGACGCACTTTCCCCCCTCCAAAAATTAAGGGGAAATGTGTGTGCGTCTTATGGAGCGAATGCAGGCTCCATGGCTTCAACGATAGCAACACGAAGCCTCCGAAGCGCAGTGGGAACACTCCAGCCGCGCTCCGGAGGCTTTGCGTTGCTTTTGTTGAAGCCTGGAGAGCGAGAGGGGTCGGTGCACACCGATCCCTCTTGCTCTCCTGGCTTTGCTTCGCTGGAGAGGCACTGCACAGCTTTCCCTCTCTGCGCAGCGCCCCTTCAGCGAAGAAGGAGGAGAAATGGAAGGGGCTCCGTTTCTCCTTCCACTTTGCTGAAGGGGCGCTGCGCAGAGAGGGAGAGATTATTATTTTTTCTTGTTCTCCCCCTCTAAAACAAGGTGCGTCCTATGGTCGGGTGCGTCCTATAGAGCGAAAAATACGGTACAGTGGTGCCTCACAAGACGAAAAGAATCCGTTCTGTGATTCTCTTCGTCTAGCGGTTTTTTCGTCTTGCGAAGCAAGCCCATTGAAGGATTAGCGGATTAGCGCTATTAGCGCTATTAGCGGCTTTTAGCAGCTTTTAGCGGCTTATCTGCTGAGCGGATCAGCTGATAAGCGGCTTAGCGGCTTAGAAAAAGGGGGAAGGGAAAAAAACCAGCAGGAACTCGCAAGACATTGTCGTCTTGCGAAGCAAGCCCATAGGAAATTCGTTTTGCGAAGCACCTCCAAAACGGAAAACTCTTTCGTCTAGCGAGTTTTCCGTCTTGCGAGGCATTCGTCTTGCGGGGCACCACTGTATGTGAATGTTTTCCTGTTGCAAGCAGCCTTGAGTATGGTTTGAACTAGGGAAAGGTGGCGCACAAATAAAATTGTGTGTGTGTGTGTGTGTGTGTGTGTGTGTATGCCTATGTGCACCATCGTGATTTCAGACCCTCAAATTGTCCCTGTTTTAGAGACGCCGTCCTGGTTTATGATTTGATCCCAGAATGTCCCGCTTTTCCTTAGGATGTCCCTATTTTAATTGGAGAAATGTTGTAGGGTATAGAGTTATCCGACCCCCAAGCTATCTGAAGACAATCCTGTATAGGGAAGTTTTTTTAATGTCTATGTTTTATTATGTTTTTTTTATGTTGGAAGCTGCCCACAGTGGCAGTAAGATGTGTGGGGTATAAATAGTAAAATTATCATTATGGAATGGGACATCCCTATTTTCAATGTTGGAGTGTATGTTGGAGTGTATGTGATTTCTCAGCAAACCAAACTCTCAAAACTGGCTTCCTTGTGGGTTTAGGGAAAGGATGGGCAGAAGGAAGATTGGTATCTCCTGATAGTTCTCTGCGGGATTTGCAGTCTATCAGCAAAGGTTTCTGACTCCCTATTGTTCAACACCAGCAACAACAAAATGACTTCTTCCCACTTAAATTAGGTTGCTGAAATGAAGAGAGCTAAGCAGGAGTGGACTTTCATTGTGTGAAAGGAATGTGAACTTTGTTCTGTTCTGGTACCAAAAACAAATTCTTAGACTCAGCATGTGCTCAGAGGCACCTTCTTGTTGTTCTTCATGAGGCTTATAAATGGGAAAAAAGTGAGAGATATGAGGAGGGACCACTGGAGTTGAGTGGAAATCACTTGCCATTTATCTCCCCGCCCTCCTGCAAGTATCCAGATTGAATGATTTTTCTTTTCTTTTCTTTTTTGTATAGAAGAGAAGAGTTTGGATTTGATATCCCGCTTTATCACTACCTTAAGGAGCCTCAAAGCGGCTAACAATCTCCTTTCCCTCCCTCCCCCACAACAAACACTCTGTGAGGTGAGTGGGGCTGAGAGACTTCAAAGAAGTGCGACTAGCCCAAGGTCACCCAGCAGCTGCATGTGGAGGAGCGGAGACGCGAACCCGGTTCACCAGATTACGAGTCCACCGCTCTTAACCACTACACCACACTGCAGGAATACTTTTTTTTTGATTTATAATTTTTTATTTGATTTATAATTTACTTGAGAGACCATTGTAAGCAGGTTAAAACATTAGCAGGATTTTAACCTCACTTGTAAATGAATGGAAAATATGGATAATACCGAAGGACCTGTACACCTGGAGAAACGTCTCCACCCCCATTGTTCAACGCAGAAACTGAGGTCCAGCTCCAAGGGCCTTCTGGTGGTTCCCTCACTGTGAGAAGTGAAGTTACAGGGAACCAGGCAGAGGGCCTTCTCGGTAGTGGTGCCCGCCCTCTGGCACACCCTCCCATCAGATGTCAAGGAAATAAAGAACTATCTGACTTCTAGAATACACCTGAAGGCAGCCCTGTTTAGGGAAGTTTTTAAAGACTGATGTTTTAATGTATTTTTAACCTTCTGTTGGAAGCCACCAAGAGTGGCTGGGGAAACCCAGCCAGATGGGCAGGGTAGAAATTTATTATTATTATTATTATTATTATTATTATTATTATTATTATTATTATTATTATTATTATTATCATCATCATCATCATCATCACCAATTTGGATATTGATATGCAGTTGTAAATAATATCATTAGGACCCATGGAAGGGATGGAGGGAAGTCAGGAGATTCAGGGTAATCTCGTTATTCGGATTTGGAACTCTTTTCTGTTGCATGTTTATACTTTTTAAAATCAGATTGAATGACTTTTTCAACCATTTATTGGCACTTCCTTTTAAAAATGTTTGCCTATTCGTTTTTTTTACCCTGACTAGCTCCCATTTCCAATGGAGTTTACCTGCCCCTGGTGATGTCGTCATGCACCCAAATCTGACTGGCTACGTAGCGTTATGGCATCATCCCATTCATTTCATGATTTGGTGGGGTCACCCGTGTGCCTTGTCCAGCAGCGCTGAAGCAGCGGCAGTCCAGGAAAGGCAAGGTTGCCAAACTGAATTTAAAAAGGTAAGCGCTTGCACAATCCAAGTGATTTGTACGCAGTCAGATCCAGATGTATCCCTGAGGGAAAGCAAGGGCAACGCAAATGAATAAGTGAACATTTCTCAAGGAATGCTTGAAAAATCACCAAACAAGGGAAGCGTTTTCTGAACGCGGCTGCAGAATCTTTGTGTTGAGAAACTGCAACTGAAGGAATTTAGCTGAAAACCGTATACTAGGGAGATGCAATATGGATGCAAGCAGTCTGGTTAGCAGCACGACAGCAATTCCTCGACGTGAGGCTCCTTTGCAAGAGGAGCCACATTCCCTCACCCCATGATGTCTAGTGAATGCGACCAACATCCTGTGAGTAGACAACTGCCCTTTTGCTGAAAGATGGCCCTCACTGAAACTGTTAAAGGAAATTTCCCAGCTCACTTGTATTGCCAAACAAAGACACCAGCCAAGAGTATCGGAGCTAAACAGCAGTCTGTAGGCCTGATCATTGTTGTTGCAACAAGACTTCCAGCTGCCAGGTGGAAGAAGCGCCTCTTTTTATCAGTTTCCCAAAGTTACCCACAACACCCTTAGTAAAAATCATACATTTGTCATAACTATGTCATAAATTGGGAGGGGTCTTCTGGCAGAAACCTGAGTGTCAGACTTGTCCAGTCCCTCTCTTGACCTCCACCTCCCCCCACCCCCACTCAGAAGGCAGGAAGAGGACCCAGAACAAAGGTATTCCTGCCCTTATATAGACATTTTAAATTCCCTGCCCTGGAGCTCAAGACCACCCCTCCATACATCATACATACATCACAGAAGGGATGTAACCCAAGACTACCCCCCACAAACATCATACCTACATCACAGAAAAGGTGGTCTACAACAGAAATTTGAATGTTGTTGTTTTTGCTGTCTGCCAGGTTACATATCTGATAATGCCTTATCTGATTGCCTTTCCTGGTAGTCTGCCCATTCCTTTGAAATGGTGATTTCCCAATTCCTGAGAAAATGGGAAGGTTCCCTCATCCCTTCCCTCCTTGCAGAGAAAACATTTGGTTAGTTTGGGAGTCAAAATAGTTTCAGGATGGTCTTCCTGCGCTGCTCCAGACAACTGGTCCACACATCCATGTATGCACCTGGCTGGTACATCCATGAGTAATACACACACACACACACACACACACACACGACCTTATTTTTTTTATTTCACCTGTAACCTTAGTTCTCGCAGTGAAAGAACTGCCAGAAGACCCTCAGAAGAGGACCTCAGTGTCCAGGCAGAACAATGGGGGTGGAGACGCTCCTCCAGGTATACCTGGGCCGAGGCTGGGTGTAGATCCAGCACATCATCCCTACTTGCATGTTCATCCAATGGCTGAAGAGGGCTTATATGATTGCTCAATACTGAATGAGTGGCAGTTGACTGGGTTAACTGACTCCACTGGGAAAAGATGGGTGTAAGAAGATATCAGAAGATGTGTGAGCTCTGTCTAGGCATGCTGGTCCTCCGATGGTTCTTTGGTGCTGGCTCTTTTGCAGGCATCAAGAAATGAGCATGCATAGCTGAAATGGCCCGTATTCTGAGGTTCCCACTAACTGCCAGAATGACAAAAAAAATCTACCACTCCACAGGACAATGCGATTCTGCTTTCCCTGATCCGAGGGACAGTCAGAGAGCCAGAAGTGGGCATGGGGATGAGTTGCTTGTGTTCTGTTGACACAAATCACCTTGGTCGAGATGGAGCACATGCATCTGCCATCAATTCAAATATCCCCCTGGTTGTTTTTTCCCAAGGACTTCAGGGAGCAAAAATGTTGCAGTCGGCAAGATTTATACACCCCCCCCCCCCGCTAAGAGTTAACCTCATCTCATGGCACTGTTGTCTCAGGACAACTTGTCAGTCTGTGAGAACGGACGGTAATGGATTTGAAGTGGATTGCTCAGCCCATGGAGAGAAAGATGCTGTATTTATTGAATAGACATTAAAAAGAACATTTCTCAATTTCTCAGCACTGAACTCAGGGTCAATGGATCTTCTTGGCAGTGACGTGCTGAGTCAACTCCTAGCGCGGAGCTTTTAGAAGGACCAGAGTTAGATTAAAGGATTAGACTCCATCTTTAACATTTCCCTAGCAAAAGGGTTGGGTCTTAAATCATTTATGTTGCTCTGCTGTGTTTTGTTTGGCTTCCTCCTGCTACCTTTGGAAGGCAAAAAAACAATAACAACAACACACACACACACAGACACACACACACACTTCCCAGTTCCCGAAGTTGGAACAATTCCATCACTCTGTCCAGAAATCAATGTGTACTACATGGATGAAAAGTGCTTCGGTTCCAAATTTACAGTGGGGGCTGGGGGGGGAGGAATATTATTTATTATTTATTAAATTTCTGTATCTTCATTTAAGGGTCACAGGGCAGTTTACAACAGAAAAACACAAAAGATAATTTAAAAATGATAATAGCAACACCCCCACCATTTTAAAAGGCGATCGGTTATTTAATTAGCCAAAGGCCTGAGAGGAGAGGAATGCTTTCACCTGGTGCCTAAAATAGATTCTATAGTGATTTTTGAATCTTCCTGTCCTTACCCGCCGAACATCCAATGAGGCGTCAGAAGCACATGCATTATAGTAACAAGTAGCAATTATAACACATGTTATAATGTGTTCAGTTCTGCCCTGTCTCCTGGGAGGAATGTATCTCAGAAAAACAAAGCTGCAGAGTGCCATGTATCGTATTTTTTGCTGTATAAGACTCACTATTTCCCTCCTAAAAAGTAAGGGGAAATGTGTGTGCGTCTTATGGAGCGAATGCAGGCTGTGCAGCTATCACAGAAGCCAGAACAGCAAGAGGGATTGCTGCTTTCACTGCGCAGCGATCCCTCTTGCTGTTCTGGCTTCTGAGATTCAGAATATTTTTCCCCTTGTTTTACTCCTCCAAAAACTAGGTGCGTCTTGTGGTCTGGTGCGTCTTATAGAGTGAAAAATACGGTAAACAGCAGGAAAGGGTGTGGATCAGGCCCTAAGCTACTTAAGGTAATGGGGCCCTTTATATGTCCAGCTGTCCTATGTCAACAACAAATTGTCGCTGTGTGCATGCACATGAAAGCTTATATCCAGAACAAACTTAGTTGGTCTCTAAGATGCTACTGGACAATTTTTTATTTTTTTTTTATATATTTTGACTGTGTCAGACCAACATGGCTACCTACCTGAGCGGAAGCTTGTGATCTAAAAATTTATCCAAAGTACACACGTATCAGCTTCTGGAGATAGCTCTGGATAATGCGATATGTGAGTTTCCATTTATCAGGAACTGAATTCCGGATCCTGCTGCACTGAGTTGCACCCATTTCACTCAAAACTTCCCTTTGGAAAAGATTCCATGATGAGTTTTGTACACTTTGAGTGCAGCTCATCACTATATTTCACTTAAGAATACACACAGTGCACGTGACTCTAAAACTGTTCCCACATAACTCTCTGAATATGCACAGAGGGGAAGAACTAGATCAAATCTGCTTGCATTTTCTGTTCTTGCTGTTTACATTCATTTGGCATAAAGTCTGAAATATCCTACAAAGAGAGATTCTTTCAGATAGGGTGCCGAATGGATGTCGCCCTAGTGGGTGGGATCCTGTTCCTTTTTGTACGTGCATTCAGACTAACATGAACAGTGCATGTACTCTATTGGCTCTGAAACCTAAAATGGCCCCTAAAACCTAAAATGCATTTGGAGTCAGGATGAAATGTTCTCCTAGATCAAATCGGCTAGACCCAAGCTGTCTTCCCTCCTTTAATGTGTGGCTTAGCTTTCTTACCTGCAGCTTTCTGCTTTTGCAGGGAACTCCCAGCAACACTCCTATGGCACATATTGTGTGAACTGGGTTGGTTCTACCTTTGGGGTAGGGGGAAATTCTTGTGCGGCTTCATCCTGCCACCTGCCAATGTGGTGGTTCTTTTTCTGCAGCTTTCTGCTACCCTGGAATGCGCTGGATTTACACTGGCAATGCAAATCATGTCTTGTGCCAACATGCCAGCGATTATAACCAAAGCCATCTTGAGTTATGACTCCTGGGTGTTCTTTGACAATCCTAGAGCACACTGAACAAATGCCTTCATAATAATAATAATAATAATAATAATAATAATAATAATAATAATAGTTTTATTATTTATACCCCGCCCATCTGGCTGGGTTTCCCCAGCCACTCTGGGCAGCTTACAACCCATTAAAAAAAATGGTAAAACATTAGACATAAAAAATTTCCTGATACAGGGTTACCTTCAGATGTCTTCTAAAAGTCAGATACAGTGGAACCTCGGCTGTGGAACGTAATCCATTCCAGAAGACCGTTGGCCTTCCGAAACGTTCAACAACTGAGGCACAAAGGGAGAATCTCACTTTCAGTGGTGAAAATAGAAAAACACGCAGCGGACGCCGTTCAACTTCTGAGATGCGTTCGAAAATGGAAGCATTTACTTCCGGGTTTTTGGCGTTCGGGTTCCGAAATGTTTGTCAACGGAGACATTTGAGAACCACTGTAGTTCCTTTTTAATTTTTTTTTTATTTTTATATTTTATTTTAATATAATCTTTATTGGTTTAAAATACCATCTTACAGATACATTACAAATGGTTACAACAAAGTTAAACACAAAAATGAAAAAGAAAAGGAATGAAGAAAATAAATATGAAAAGAACAAAAAAGAGTTAATAATAAGAAAATAATATCAGTTATAGCATCATATCTTCTCCAATAAAGTCTTCTGGGAAAAAATTCCAATCATTCTCGTCGTACTTTTTCAGTTGTCTTAATTTTATCGCACAGTTTGTTTTACAGTTTTTTCTATATATTTCTCTAAGATGTTTATTCCATTTGTTTATTATACACAAGTATCCTTCAATTCTGCTAAGATAATATCATTTTTACAATATAGTCTTATAAACTCCTTGAATAATTTCCATTCTCTGTATGTTTTTGATTTGGGGCTCTTCTGGTCAGCACTCCTAATTGAAAATATTCTATCATGAGTGATTGCCAATCTATTATTGAAGGTATTGTTTCACATTTCCAGCTTCCACTGTAGTTCCTTATTTCCTTGGCATCCGATGGGAGGGCGTTCCACAGGGCGGGACTGCCTTCCTATGAAAGCAGTTTTGTGGTACCCAGTGATCCATTCCCTGCCTCGAACAGGAAGCTGTTCATCCAGGTGTTTCTATATATCATGGTTCGGCTGCCTCTTGGAGAATAAGCCTCAGTCAGGACAGGCCCACAGCCTTTGTCCTGCCAGCTGCTGAGTCCAGCAAGAATGCTAAGGCTTTTGAAAGCAATACTGAACAACAAATCAAATGCAATCTGGCTTTATCATAAAATCTCATAAAAATAAAAGCAAACATCCACTTTTAAGGCAGCATTGTAGATTTATGAGATCATATCTAGCAGAAGACAGCCTAGTTAAGGGCGGCGGTGAGGGAGAGGCTGTAGTAAGGAAATAAAGGAAAGCCTATGAAAAGTAGTAAATATGTAGCCATAATGAAGAGGACTATTACCCCACAGGTGATAAAAAGAGGTTGCTACCATGAAAAAGATGCTGTGAAATTTAATTTGACATAGGCAAATGTCAGTACAGTTGCATAACGCCTCTGAACTCCTATGTTTCAGCTCCCAATCACAGACCAGAAGTGAGTGTTCTGGTTTTTGAACAATTTTTGGAAGCCACACGTCCGGTGTGGCTTCCGTGGCTTCCGATTGGCTGCAGGATACTCCTACAGCCAATCGGAAGCTGTGTCTTGGTTTTCGAACAGTTCCGGGAGTTGAACGGACTCCCAGAATGCATTCTGTTTGAGAACCAAGGTATGACTGTACAGTTTGCCATTCGAGGACATCTCTATGTCGAAAGATTTGTACAATCGAGGAGAAGCCAGAGTATTGATATATAATGAATTGAAAAAGATGTTTCAGGCAACGTTTGTAAAAACAAACAAACAAACAAACAAACAACACAGAAGCTTTCCTTTTGGGAATTATAGGGACAGAACTACCCAAATTGTATAAAATTTATTCATGTATGCGACTAAAGCGGCAAGAATGTTCCTTGCCCAAAAATGGAAAGTAGTCCTGACAAAAAAAGAATGGATACAAAAAACTTTTGGAATATGCAGAAACTTACCAGAAAAATAAGAAAACAAGATAATAAACTTTTTATAAAAGAATGAAAATGGTTTATTGAATGTTTACAAATAAACTGTAAACAGATAAGAACATCGGCAGGATTATTGTAATAACCTGCAGTTTCATAAGAGTATATACTGTATTTAAATAGATGAATAAATGAACAAGTTAAGTTAATTTGGATATGCAGAAGATATTAAGAATAAAGTTAAGGAATCACAGAAAGAAGGGGAAGGAAGTCAAGTTCTGAAATGTTAAAATGACTGTGAAATTAGTGAAATTAGTGAAATGTATAAACCTGAAAATAATAAATAAAATATTAAAAAGCTTCTAAGTCAGCCACGGTTTATTCAGTTCCTCAATACCTTCAACAATAGGGGCCAGCTCCTCACTTCATTGTGTGGCACAAGAAGAGAAGCGGCTGGTTGCTAAAAAGAAAAGAAAAAAGTTGTACAATGGTGGCTGAAAAAGGAAATATGACATTCCAGAAACTTCTCACACACAACCATTTAAATCTAGCACAGTTGGATTGTCCTGTTTATGACAAAGACTGGAGAAAGACTGAAAACCCTTAGAACGCAATTGGGTGGGACCATATGGGCCGGAGCGCTGAGATTGGAGCCTCCAGACATCCATCAAATTCCATTTGGAATCCCATTATTAAAGCATTTAGTATTTATTTACTTCAGCATTCTGTGTGGAAAAGATTACTTACGATCTCCTTTGAGACTAAACTCCACATTCATATATACTCCTATTATTAAATCTCCCATTCTCCGAAGCAACAAATTTTCACTCTCCTTAAACAGGGAATTTAAAAAAATGACTAATGCTGAGTTAGGGAAATAGATGCCTTCCACAGTGAATATTTTTGTCCAAATCTCATCTCCTTAAAACACTCTGGTGTTGTTGTTTTTTACATTAAAAAGGAATCTATTTAGTACTTGTAGGGTTGCCATATTTCAAAAAAGTGAAAATCCGGACACATAGGTTGTTGATTTTCCCCCCAGACATTTTCCCAATTTCTGCCCAAACACTGTTTCCGACAGCAGTATTCTGGGTATGTCCGGGAAATTCTGGACATATCGCAACCCTGGTGCTTATCAATACAGCTTTGCCTCTTGATTTTGTATTAACTTTTGTCGTATGTGTTTCCTCCTTTAGCTTGTTTGTGGGGAAATGAAAGAGCTGAAATTTTGATGGCGGCTACCTGATTCTTCTGGGACACGGTTGGCGCTGTGGGTTTAACCACAGAACCTAGGACTTGCCGATCAGAAGGTCAGCAGTTCAAATCCCCGCAACGGGGTAAGCTCCCGTTGCTCTGTCCCAGCTCCTGCCAACCTAGCAGTTTGAAAGCACGTCAAAGTGCAAGTAGATAAATAGGTACCGCTCCGGTGGGAAGGTAAACGGTGTTTCCGTGTGCTGCTCTGGTTCGCCAGAAGCGGCTTAGTCATGCTGGCCACATGACCCGGAAGCTGTACGCCGGCTCCCTCGGCCAATAAAGCAAGATGAGCGCCACAACCCCAGAGTCGGTCACGACTGGACCTAATGGTCAGGGGTCCCTTTACCTTTACCTTACCTGATTCTTCTATATTCAAGACAGAATCCTCTTTTTTGCAAGGCAAGCCCCTCGTCCTCCCACCAACTGAGAGTGGGGGGGGGGAATAACACTCCCAGGCCGGAAGGGTTATCCACAACCTTTTATTATCAAAAAATTTCTGAGGAGATGTTATGTACTGAGTTGAATAGGATCCAAACTGCAGCAGTCTGATTGGTCCTAGAACAATAGGATCCAAATTGCAGCAGTCTGATTGGTCCTAGAACAATAGGATTCAGAATGCAGCAGTCTGATTGGTCCAAGAACAATGCAGCAGTATGATTGGTTGGCAGGAACCACCCAATCATGCTCCAGATATAAGTGAATCCACAACCTGATTGGCTTACAGTAGAATTCCAGAATTAACCAATCATGTGCAGCCCATTGTGTAAATAATGTATATAAAGCAGATACTTTGAGGGGACTTTCATTCATTCCTCCTCACCACTATGAGCTGAATAAAGAGCATGAAATCACTTTGCGACTCTGAGTATATTTCAGGAGATTACATGGTGGGCCACCAGTGTTTACACCTGAGGACCTTCATGGAAGTTTGAAGGGAGCTCTGGCAAAGCTTCAGCAAGGAACAGTGCATACCTGGGTCATGTTCCAACAGAAAGAAAAGCTATAGGCAGCTCACTGTCACACGTGCATTAAGTGTGAGTGGTGGTGTTATGTACTAAGCTTGCATCCGAGAACAATAGGCAGGTAGGATCCTAGAATGCAACAGCTGATTGGCTTGCAGGAAAAGACCAATCAGGCTCCAGGAGGGAAGCAGAATCAGCCAATCAGACAGGACTCATTGTGTAAATAAATGGATATAAAAGCCTGAGGTTTGGGGGGCAATTCAATCACTGTTTTACAAGCTGCAATAAAGAGCATGAAATCACTACAGGACTCTGAATATATTTCAGATGGTGAGTCCAGTACAGTGGTACCTCGGGTTAAGTACTTAATTCGTTTTGGAGGTCTGTACTTAACCTGAAACTGTTCTTAACCTGAAGCACCACTTTAGCTAATGGGGCTTCCCGCTGCTGCCGCACCGCCGGAGCACAATTTCTGTTCTCACCCTGAAGCAAAGTTCTTAAGCCAAGGTACTATTTCTGGGTTAGAGGAGTCTGTAACCTGAAGCATATGTAACCTGAAGCGTATGTAACCCGAGGTACCACTGTATTAAAAGGAGGGAACAGGACTATGAATGGAGATAAGCAAAGCTGAGAAAGAGAGGACAGAGAAGAAGGAACAGAAAAGGGGAGAACAAAGAATTGAGGGATGCAGAGAGACAGTGGCGTAGCGTGGGGGTGCAGGGGGGGCCGGCCGCACCGGGCGCAACATCTGGGGGTTAGGGTTAGGGGGCGCAAATCCACGGGTTAGGGGGCGCAAATCCACAGGTTAGGGGGCGCAAATTACTTGCCTTGCCCCGGGTGTTGACAACCCACGCTACACCACTGCAGAGAGAGACAGGCAGCTGAAGGATGTTGTGTTCTGACATCCCCAGAAACAGCTCCCTTCTGACCCGGCCTATCGCTGCTGCAGGTCCTGTGCAGGTAAAATTATTATTATCATTATTGCCATCATTAGCAAATGCCAGGGGTGCAACTCAGGGAAGTTATAGTGTCTCATTTGGAGCCTTGGCAGGGCTGAGCTCACGGAACCTCACGCAACGCTCAAGTCTTGCAGGAGGAAAAGCCTCAGTTTTGCAACATTCCTCACCTCTCTGTACTTTGGTTTCTTGCCAAATCTCTTGCTCAGACAAGCTTCTTGCCTGCCTTGCTTTTGAAGCCTTGCATCATAGTCTTCGTTGTCTGGCTTTCCCAGATTTTCTATGGCTTTCTTTTTAGCCACGGCAATCCGAAAACACACCAGCTGAGGCCAGGCAAAGTTCCTTGCAGAATGGGTTGAGTGAGTTTCTTCAAATTCTTCAGCTGCAGCATTCCAAAGCAACATTCACCTTTTTCAGTGCTAAGTTTAGTTCATGTCATGGTGACCCTAATGAAAAAAACAGTGGAAAAAGCCACAAACTTCGCTTGTTCATCAACCACACAGCTTATTTTACTGAGCTGGTCTGCTAACTAATTAAAATGCTGAGCTGATTAACTGTGTTGCTTTTAACTAATTAATTGGTCAGTTCATCAATTAAATACTAAAATGCCACAAAGATGTTACACAGCTTTATGCAACGCAATTCACTGATATTTCCATTGCTGAAATATCCTCTATCGTACAACAGAAATATATTCTACTATAAGTCCAAATGTCGGTGATTCCATTCTCTTTCACATGTTGGCTTTGAGGTTTTTTGGTACAGTGGTACCAAAACCAAAGCGTTCCAAAACCAGGCATTCTTTCCCATAGAAAGTAATGCTAAATGGATGAATCTGTTCCAGATTTTTAAAAACAACCCCTCAAACAGGAATTTAACATGAGTTTTACTATCTAACGAGACCATGGCTCCATAAAATGAAAGCAATAAACAATGAACTGCAGTCACACAGTCAATCAATCAGTAGTTGAACTGGGCTCCACGCAGTTACAAAAACAAAACAAAAGGAGCCACAAAAACAAAAAATGCAAAATAAATACCATAAACAGACAGACCTCAGCATAACGCTCAAAATGGAAGTGTGGCACTCAAAATGGAAGTGTAACTCTCAAAACAGAGCACGTTCAGCTTCTAAAAAAAGTTCCCGAACCGGAACACTTACTTCCGGGTTTGCAGTGTTTGGGTTCCAAGTTGTTTGAGTACCAAGGCGTTTGAGAACCAAGGTACGACTGTAGCTTTAATATTGATAGTCCTGTTTTTGTTTTACTCTTTACTCTTTATTTTGCAATAAATTCATTCATTGATTAGTCCATTGATAAATCAGTTATTGCTTCCAACTCCCAAGAGCCAATACTGAAGGATGTAGGTTGTATCCAAACATACCTGTATTATTATTTGAACTATTTGAACTCTGCGACTATCACTTTGTGAGAGATTCACTCTACACACCCCATCAGAGGAAACCCTGTGCAAGGATTTCCGCTTGTACAATGGGATTCTTCCCCTCTCTCCACACTTCCTGAAATTGGTTCAGAGGTGGTGGTCAAAAGAAATTAGGCTGGGGATGAGCGGGAGGATAGTTCCATCAGGGGAACTGCAATGCTTGTGCAGATAACAGCATAGCTGTCAACGTTTCCCTTTTTTAAAGGGAAATTCCCTTATTCTGAATAGGATTCCTCGCAAGAAAAGGGAAAAGTTGACAGCTATGGATAACAGTATGACATTGCATCCCACCCCATGTTTTGTTAAGATGTGGGTACTTCCCTGCAGAACTGAGCCCATGAAAAACCAATTCTCCTAGTTTCCAGCAGGTTGCTTGTGCAAAGCACTGATTGGGTGCGACCGCAAGAGTCCTAATAGCACAAGGATGGAAGACTGAAGAAAATCCAGCTAAAGAATCATGGCAAGAAAAGCTGATGGACTATGTAGAACTAGCAAAATTGATACATAAGCTATGGGACAAGGATGACTGTGGTTTTAATGATGAATGGGAACCCTTTACAAAGTATTTGAAGAGGCAACAAAGTGAGCTGGACTCATAACATCATAAAATCACCTCTACCTGCGCCTCCCAGAGTATTTTTTGAGTAAAAAAGCCGAAGATTTAGATTTTTTTAAAAAAAGAAAGAAAGGAAAGGTTGAAGGAAAATTTAATGAAATAAATTTGCAATGCGTGTTTTTTTTTGGGGGGGGGACCAGGAGAGCCCATCTGAAGCATGTGAGGAGGCATAAAGGGGAAAACAGGATGTTATCTGCAAGCATCTCATAGTTTCTTCTGAAATAATGTGTTTTGATGCAGTTTCTCCAAAGCCAGGTTTGCTCAAATTGGAAAGCTGTAGGCTTACTAAGGGACGCGGGTGGCGCTGTGGGTTAAACCATAGAGCCTAGGACTTGCTGATCAGAAGGTTGGCAGTTTGAATCCCCTTGACGGGGTGAGCTCCTGTTTCTCAGTCCCTGCTCCTGCCAACCTAGCAGTTCGAAAGCACGTCAAAGTGCAAGTAGATAAATAGATACCGCTCCGGCGGGAATGTAAACGGTGTTTCCGTGCGCTGCTCTGGTTCGCCAGAAGCGGCTTAGTCATGCTGGCCACATGACCCAGAAGCTGTACGCCAATAAAGCGAGATGAGCGCCGCAACCCCAGAGTCGGCCACGACCGAACCTAATGGTCAGGGGTCCCTTTACCTTTACCTTTTAGGCTTACTCAGCACACAGTGTATCCAAGATGTGCGCAATCGAAAAGAAGAGGATTTCTGGGAGGGCAGGGGATCTATCCTGGCAATGCACTTTGTGTGAAGACATTCCTGCCCTGTCTCCAACCCCTGGTGTGGACATACAGCAAGAGACTTTGATGCACATCAAACCATACTGATGTGTACAGAGGAGTGAATATTCAGTTTGAAACACGGTGCAAATAAATGGCCTTGCCATGTTTTAAGCCAATATGTACACAGCCATAGATTACTGGTTTTAAATTGTACAGTTCCTGTTGATTCCATCTGATTCTGCAAACCAGAAGGGTGCATTGGAAATGAAGCGAGAGTGTTGTCTCCAGTTTAGGATGGGGATGTGAGGAAGAGAAGTCTGAGAGAGGTAATGCCAGGGGAAATACGAGCTTGACTCTGGACCCCACTCTGACATGTGCACACTGCCTGTCTGTCTGTCTGCCTCCTTCCTCTCCCCTCCTCCTCCTCCTTCTCCTGCTCTCCAATTCCCCCATGAAACCTTCTCAACCTTATGTGGCACCCCTCCTGTCAAAGGCGTCACCATTTGTCACCAAAATGTTTTGGCAGAAGCCTCATCTCTAGGTTTTGACAACCTTGAGAAGAAAGACTCTCCCAATTATTACTAATGGAACATTATGTTACTCTTTGGGAACTTCTGCATGAATAAAAAGGGTCATTAATGGCATCTACTCCAATCCTAGAAATTATTAGTCAATGCTGAGACGTTGTTTTAGCTGCTGGCAGTTTAATTCCTGGCCGCCCCCTCTGCAAAGTCTCAGGCAAGTTCTTGACTTGAATGTAATCTTGACACGCTCTCTGGAGACCTCTGAGTAAGCTCAAACTCCCCATATGCTGCCTCCCCATTGCCATATATTCATTTAATAAAACCAGCATCAACATACCCAGTTGTCTTTCACAGCACTTACTGGGTTAGAACCACTTCCAGCCAGGCCTTCTTGACCTGAGAAGAAGCAAGGCCCACAAATCCACAGAGGTTGTGAAGAACCGATGCATCCCTCCCTAGACTTGACATCTATCCGCAGGGCCTGCAAGACAGAGCTGTTCCGCCTTGCCTTTGGTTTGGACTCTGTCTGACCCTTATGTTTCCCTCCCCTTGTGGTTTTGATCTATGGGCTACTATTAAAATAAGGCTGCATTTTAAATTATATTTTAACCTGTGTTTTAAATTGGTTTTTATTGATTGATTGATCGTAACTTTACTGGTGTTAGCCGCCCTGAGCCCAGCTCTGGCCAGGGAGGGCGGGGTATAAATATATTATTATTATTATTATTATTATTATTATTATTATTATTATTATTATTAGGCATCCGTAAGTTCCCACTGAGTGTACTGTAATGTATGTTGTTGGTATGTTTACTGCAGTGTTTCCCAACTGGTGTTCCGCGGCACACGAGTGTGCCGTGAGACATCGGCTGGTGTGCCGCGAGATGCCTGGAGGGAGGCGGGCGAGTCGGGCGGCGAGAGGCGGGGCGGCGTCGGCGAGGAGAGGCCGCGCCTCCTGCTGCTGCCTGGCGCTCCTCCTCGCAGCCGGCAGCGCTGCCTGGGCGCCTCCGCGCGACTCTGCCTCGCTGGGTTTGGTCTCCCAGCAGAGACGGGTCACACGCGCACCTCCCTCCCTCCCTCAGCCTGCGCGGAGGGAGAGCCAGAGAGAGGCATCGCTCCTGCGCGGCGGGAGAGGGAGCAGCCGGAGCGATGCCCCAAACGAAGGCATGGGACCGGAGGGGAAATCCTCTCCGAGGAGGATTGAGCGCAGCTGAGAGAAGCCTTTCGAGGAGCTGCCGTGTCCCCTGGAAACCCCCTTCCCAGCTCTGCCTGCCTGCCTGCCCAAAGCTTGGAGGTTCCCCGGCAAGGGGGAGGCGAAAAACTTTCACTTTTGTGCGTCCCTCCCGGCGTGACGCTGCACGCTGACGTCACGGGGCGGGGCTTTAATGGTGGTGTGCCGCGAGATTTTTTTTCAGTAAACAGGTGTGCCGTTGCCCAAAAACGTTTGGGAAACACTGGTTTACTGTACTGTAATGTATGTTGTTGGTCTTTTGCATATTCTGCTTTGGTTTTTGTCTGTTTTTGTAAGTTTTTAGCTGTTTTAAACTTGGAGGTTTAAGTATATATATGTTGGTGGGAAACTGTTGTGTGATGGGCCATTGGCCGTAATAAATATCAATCAAAATATATTAGATGGCATCCGTAAGTTCCCACTGAGTGTTGTTTTAAGTCCACTTATTTTCAAGTGTTCTGCACTGGGGTTAAGGAAACATGTCCCAGCCAACATGCTAGGTCCTCCTGTACTCATGGCATCTCCCTGTGCACTTTAGAGACCTGACAGAGATTAGGAAGACTTGAGTCCAAATTCCTTTTCAGCCATGATGCTCACTGTGTGATTTCTCAGCACATCAGCCTTTCAGCCGGGGTTGTTGTGGAGATAGAACAGGATAGCATGATCTCACACATGCCATCCTGAATTCCATAGAACCCTTTTATTCCTACCCCTCACACACTTAGTGAATGTTGGGGTGGGGGTGGGGCCAGTGGGTGGGGCCAGAGCTGGTGGTGGGTGGAGCCAGAAGAAACAAAAAATATCTAGGTTAGTTGATCAGGAATAAAGATCACCCTGTCATATTTCAACATGGCTTCCTCAAATTAGGGGCTTTTCTATTACACACACACACACACACACACACACACACGCACATACTTTATTGAAACAATACTTTAAAAACAAGCGAACAAACAATTAACAAACCACAAAATAAAACAAAACAAAACACCAAAGAGCGAACAAACAAGAAAAAGCATCACATATTTCTTTGACTTCCATTCATCCCACTATGTTTTCTAGGCTTCATTTTCAATTTCACACTTTCTATTATCACTTCTTAATTTTAATTATCCCTTAATTTATTCGTGTTCCATATTGTCCTGCAAGGTTCAGTCTAGACTCATCAAAGTGTTTAAGTTTTTACAATGTAGCTGTAAATATTCTTTAAAGACATCTCGTTCTTTATTTATTCTCTGTTTTGAATCATCTCTTAAACTTCCAGTCATTTTGGCTAGTCCTATATATTCTATCATCTTCACATGCCAGTCTAATTTGGTGGGTATCATTTCTCCTTTCCAGTTTTTTGCTATCAAAATTCTAGCCGCCGTTGTTGCATACATGAAAATTCTTTAAATTTTCGGGATTTCATTATACATGATTCCCAACAGGAAGGCTTCTGGCTTTTCTACACTAAGGATTATTTAGCAAAGAAGAGCCCTAGGTCAGCCTTGTTAAATAATCCTCAATGAAAGAAAAGCCCCTAATTAACCAAAAAAACCAAAAATTAGGGGCTTTTCTACACTGAGGATTATTTACCAAGCCTGACCTAGGACTCTTCCACACTTCTATTTCCCCTATCACTTCCCCCTAGGAAAACCCGCTCTCTGCTGCCAAATCAGCGCAGATATTAATTGGGTTTTCCACGGAGTGATGTTTGCTCCAATTCAGCAATAAAAAGCGAATTTTTCATAGGAAAGTGGTATGACAAGTGGAAAACCTCTCCGTCCCATGCTTTCTAGGCAAAGGACCAATGAAGTGGGGGTGGACCGCTAATTACAGTACTGACAACTGGTCTCCTCACGAGTAGCAGGGCTTTCACATGACTTACGATGGCAATGGACCCTGAGATGGAGGACCCCATGTTGGGAAGTGAGGGTACAAAGGCTGCGTGCCCATTTTAAGGGTTTTCTGCCTACATGGAACATGAGCGACCACTTGGGATCAGGCGATCCAGCCAGTCAGATCATGCCCATTAGGCAACAAGCGTGAGACCTTGTAGGTAGTTGGGAAGAGGGTAGACACCCTCAGAGGCAAGTGAAGAAGGTTATTAATGGTGGAAATTGCTGCCACAGGATTTCTCCAGCTTCCCGTCAGAAACAACCTATTCCAGGTTTGTGGATTCAGGAGCTGGTTGGAGTTTGAGCTTGCCTTTCCGATGCAAAATGGAGAGCAGGGCTTTTTGGGGGGAGGGAGCACAGGAGTAGAGAGGAATCACCTGAGGTTGCACGTTTTCTTAAATCCTGAATGGGGGAAGGGATGGCTTTTCATAGCTTAAAGCAGTGTTTTTCAACCACTGTTCCGTGGCACACTAGTGTGCCGCGAGATGTTGCCTGGTGTGCCGTGGGAAAAATTGAAAAATTCGAAAGATTTTTTTAAAAAATAATGTCACATTTTCGCCCACTAGGCGGGCGCCGGACTGTGTCCACCCTATTTTCCATCCGTCCTGGGTGGGGATCAGATCGGATGGGATCGGATGAGAGTGGACAGGCGGTCCGCTCTCATCCGATTCCCCATAGAGAGCAGCGGGGCTCTGACATCTCCCTCTCCGCACACAGTGCGGAGACGGAGCTGTCATCCGCCGGCTCAGCGGGGATCAGCGGATCGATCCCCACTGAGCAGAGAACAGTCCGCAACGTTTTTGTTTGCCATTAAAGAAAAAAATATTAAGCCATGCTTGAATGTCGGAACTGGTTATTAAAATTTTTGAATCCCACCACTGATGTTAAGTGTTTGTGTTTATTTGATTTGTGTTTATTTGATTCCTATTCAAGAGAATTGCTTTATATATAGTCAATATAGGCACAGAGTTTAATTTTTTAACATTTTCTAATGGTGGTGTGCCTCGTGATTTTTTTCATGAAACAAGTGTGCCTTTGCCCAAAAAAGGTTGAAAAACACTGGCTTAAAGGGCTGCAAGTGGGCAGGTGGAGCTCACCTCAGATAATGGATGCCCTCAGACGTCTGTTTACTGAGTCCCTTTTGCCTCTCCAAAGGATATACTTTGCAGCTCAAAAGACCAGGAACGAGGAGGATATCTTCCTTGGAGATGATTTAGTGGGTCAAACTACAAACTGTACAAGATCACTTGCAAAAGCACATTGACTGCCTCACTCAAGCTGTATAATTATTATTATTGTTATTATTAATAATAATATTGTATAAAAGAATTATTAACAATTTCAACAGAACAATCTATCAAAACATATCATATTCATTATTCCCCCCCTTTTTCCCCATTTCCCATCAAACCCCCCTCCCCCTCCAAGACTTCCCTCAGCTCCTCTCTCTCTGATTTCTCAAAACAAGTCACTCTCTGCATATTATAAAATTATTTCAATCCTTTATACAGTGGTACCTTGGGTTACAGACGCTTCAGGTTACAGACTCCGCTAACCCAGAAATAGTACCTGAGGTTAAGAACTTTACCTCAGAATGAGAACAGAAATCACACGGCGGCAGTGGGAAGCCCCATTAGCTAAAGTAGTACCTTAGGTTAAGAACAGTTTCAGGTTAAGAATGGACCTCTAGAATGAATTAAGTTCTTAACCCGAGGTACCACTGTATTATCTATCTACCATGTTACCAATCACTAAATTTGTGCATGTTTATTCAAAACCTGCCAAGGAGTCCAATTCATTTTGTTATATTTTTAAGTACTTTGTAAAAAGTACCCATTCTTCTTTAAAGTCAAAGTTGTCCTTGTATCGCAGTTTGTATGTCAGTTTAACCAATACTGCATAGTTCATCAATTTCTCTTGCCACTGTATTACAGTGGTACCTCAGGTTACATACGCTTCAGGTTACATACGCTTCAGGTTACAGACTCCGCTAACCCAGAAATAGCACCTCGGGTTAAGAACTTTGCTTCAGAATGAGAACAGAAATCGTGCTCTGGCGGCGCAGCGGCAGCAGGAGGCCCCATTAGCTAAAGTGGTGCTTCAGGTTAAGAACGGACCTCCAGAACGAATTAAGTACTTAACCCGAGGCACCACTGTATTATTATTATTATTATTATTATTATTATTATTATTATTATTATTATTATATTATTATTATATTATTATTATTATTATTATATTATTATTATTATTATTATTATTATTATTATTATTATTATTATTATGATGTTGCCCATCTGATTGGGTGGCCCCACCTACTCTATCAGTCATCAAAAACATCCCTCTACAGGGCCACAGCTGTTTGGCCTTTTCAGTTGTGACAGAAGATCAGTCTAGGTGTATGAGCGATCAGGCTGCTAATGGGTTCCATCTTACTCAAGACTAGGCACCCAGAGCGCAGCAGGCCTGTAGCAGAAAAAACCCCAGAGGTGAAAGGGCAACGCAGTCATTCTAAAATGGAAACTGCAAACAAAAGATAGATCCTTCTTTTAAAAAGTTCCTTGGAGGAAAGAGTTTTCAATCCCTTTTTGATTTATGACCTACTATAGGATATTGAGACATTATTTACAATCAATATATGCTTCCGCAAGACTCCCGCCGGAGCCATAGACCTTGCCAGCAGAGCAGAGGTCGGTCCACGCGACACAATGGAAGTTATATAACAACAACCTACAGGAGCGAGCAATAAACACTGGCCAAGCTGTATATCTCGAAGCAAGCAGAACCAGCTACATATGTCTTTGGACAGCTGACACAGGGCTAAAGCAGCAGTTCAGCTGTATCAGTATGGGAGTCCTCTCGTGCTGCTGTATCAGCAACCAAATCTTATAGCTGCTATAACCAGGAGTAATTGTACCACAAGTCAGAAATTCCACCTCATGGGCACAACTTCCAAGAGAAATATATGTAACATTTTCTGTGGGCACATCCAGGCAGAAGCTGTCCTTGAACCCAGCTGCGTACAAGAGGCCTTAACTAGTGGTGCTTCAGAAGATGTGCTTGCTTTGCGTGAAAGCCATTTTGCCAGTTCTATCAAGCACATTCTTGGAAGCAAAGGGCATCCTGAATCTCTAGTTCACTGCCCCCCCCAAAAAAAACACACACACTATGGGATACTTTTTAACCATTGGTTGTGCTTTCAAATAAAACAGGGCCAACTCCCAAGAGACTGTGATCTACTCACAGAGTTTAAAAACTGGCAGTGATCTATCCCATTTTTAGGGGTTCAGATCAAAGGTTTTGAGCTTTTTAAAGGATGGAAATCCCTGTTTTGGGGGGTTCAGGTCTAAGTTTTTGAGCTTTTCTTAGGGGAGCCAAAGTTGCTCAGCTTCTTTCTGGGGAGCCAGTGATCTACCAGTGATCTACCACAGACGTCCAGTGATCTACCAGTAGATCACGATCTACCTGTTGGACGTCCCTGAAACATCTTAGGGTTTGGGCAACATATTCTTATTATTAACACTCCAAACATTAATTTTTTAAAAAAAAATCTCTACTATTTCAGGTTCAAAAATAGGATGCTTAGAACTGCACGCTATTACTTCAGATTTTTAACAGCTTGCTTAAATCACTGTCCTTCCTTTGAGGGGTGGTATTTAATACTGTGCCTCTCAAAAAAAATGAGCTACAGGAGCTACTATGTTTTCTGCATATAGTCAACTGTTTACTAAAATAATGTCCTCCACAGCCCCATAAGGAGGCAGCATTAAAAAAAACAAAAAGCAATGGGAGGCCTTTTTAATTTCAAAGAGCACCTGATAAAGGAGCTTTCTAGGGAAAACAAAATGGCAACCGCTATAATTGTCATCCCGACAAATATTTTTGCCTCACCCCAAAGTCTAGCTGAACAAAACAGCAGGTTTCAAGGTCACTGAGGTGGTCGAGAAATGGCCCTTGTCAAATCCGGATAGCCCCAATGCAGAATTGCAGGGAACTAAATTTTTGGCCTGACAAAGCTGCAAAGCCAGTGCTTTTTTTCTGGGGATACTCAAGGATACAGAGTACCAGCACCTTTTTTTCTAGAAGAAAAGCACTGTGTAAAGCTATTGCTTTCTAGCCCTGGACTAGGGTGGTTGTCTTCTCTAGCAAACTGGAACACCTAAACAGGTGTCAGGGACTGGGCAGAGAAGGAATGGTGGAGACCGCCTCCCCATCCTGACCCTTCCAGGGAAATGAATTGAATTGAAATACTTTATTGTCACTTGTACAACTTGTATACAGTGAGATTACACAAGCACCCCCACTCAGCTCTCTTAGTTTTAATTCCCCTCGTTTACTGACGCATACCCACCAAACCCAAAAGTCAATTGCCCTCTTGTTATCTTTTCATTCAGCAGCCTAATAGCCCACGGACAGAAGCTGTTCTTTACCCTGTTGGTGAGACTAATCATGCTTCTATATCTTCTGCTTGAGGGCAGGAGATCAAGAAAGTGCTGGCCAGGGTGTGAATCATCCCTAAGAATTTTCCTCACTCTCCAGAGGCAAGGTTCTTCCACGATGTCATCCAGCGGATTCACGGGACAGCCCATAATATCTTGTGCTTCACCACCCTCTGTAGCCACTTCCTATCAGATGATGTCAAACCAGCGTACCACACCTTGATGCAGTATGAAAGGACACTTTCTATTGTGGACCGGTAGAAGGAGATCATCAAATGTTGATTGACATTGTTCTTTCACAATACTCTGAGGAGATGGAGTCTCTGTTGGACTTTCTTAACCACTTGGGTTGTATTGATTTTCCAAGTAAGGTCTTTGCTGAGATAAACTCCTAGGAATTTAAAGGAAGAGACTCTCTCCACACAGCCCTCCCAGATGTACAGCGGGGCTAGTTTTCCTCTTTTCCTCCGAAAGTCCAACACCATCTCCTTTGTCTTGCTGATATTAAGGTGCAAGTTGTTCCCTAGGCACCATGTAGAGGAAGACAGTATAGATTTACAACAGGGGTTTGTGGGAGGTAGCAGCTCAGAGGCAGATGAGGGGAAAAGCTGGGAAATCATAAGAAAGCCAGAACAACACTCATCTGAAACATTGTCGTTAGAAAGCATCCCAGACCCGGCGAGCCTTAAAAGTAGGAGAGCAAAAAGCTCAAAGACAGAGGGCACATAGCAGCACCCATAGAAGTGATGAGTAAGTGGGAGAGACGGGGAGGTGAAGATTCATTCGGGACAACGCCATTATCCAAGGGGCTGGGTTCTATAACATCTCTATGTAATACAGTGGATGCTCGGGTTGCGAACGTGATCCGTGCAGGATGCACGTTCGCAACCCGCAGCTTTCGCAACCCACGCCTGCGCACACGCGGATTGTGATTCTGCGCTTCTGTGCATGCGCAAAGCGTGATTTAGCACTTCTGTGCATGTGCGACCGCCGAAACCCGGAGGTAACCCGTTCCGGTATTTCCGGGTTTCGGCGGTCCACAACCCAAAGAAACACAACCTGAAGTGGCTGTAACCCGAGGTATGACTGTATTGAAATAAAAAAGGGTGGTAAAAAACTTTTCCTTGTCTTTATACTTTCCTGGGCAACCAAGCCGGGAGCTGCTGGCAAGCATCCTGACAACAGGTAACCCAAGTATTCCATGTGGGCATAAGTGTTGATGCTGTCCTAAAAAGGTAAAGGGGCCCTTGACTGTTAGGTCCAGTCGTGGCCGACTCTGGGGTTGCGGCGCTCATCTCGCTCTACTGGCTGAGGGAGCTGGTGTTCAGCTTCCGGGTCATGTGGCCAGCATGACTAAGCCGCTTCTGGCGAACCAAAGCAGCACACGGAAACGCCGTTTACCTTCCCGCTGGAGTGGTACCTATTTATCTTCTTGCACTTTGACGTTCTTTGGAACTGCTAGGTTGGTAGGAGCAGAGATCGAGCAACGGGAGCTCACCCCGTCGCGGGGATTCGAACTGCTGACCTTCTGATCGGCAAGTCCTAGGCTCTGTGGTTTAACCCACAGCGCCACCCACGTCCCATATGATGCTGTCCTAGGAAATGCAAAAATTTAAAAATAAATAAATCTTATTTCAATTACTAGCAGAAGATGACGACCGGATGGGAAACCTTTATTCACACCAGAATTGGGGCTCATCCACAACTTCTCTTGTTCTGTGCTTAGACAGGGAGACTTTCCCCTTGTCTCGTACTTCCTAGGTGTGAGACTGAGCGGTTTTCCATTTGCCCCACTTGCTTTCCTTGGGAAAAACTGTTCTTCCCTGCTGAATTGAAGCAAATATCAATCCATGGGAAAAGCCAAGCAGTATTTGCTCTGATTCGGTGGTCAAGAGTGGGACAACTGGAAGTGGATGAGCCCTAATGGTTGAAGAGAGGTATATGCATGTATTAGATATTGCAAAGGCTCCAGGAGATCATAAGGCATCTGCCCCATCACAAAGCTCCTTCTACTTAGGGAGGCCAGCCTGCTTAGGACAATAGCTTTCTTCCTCATTGCACTCATTGTGCATAAAGCCAAACATAGGTACAGTGGTACATCGGGTTATGTACGCTTCAGGTTACAGACTCCGCTAACCCAGAAATAGTACCTCGGGTTAAGAACTTTGCTTCAGGATGAGAACAGAAATTGTGCTCCGGCGGCGCAGCAGCAGCAGGAGGCTCCATTAGCTAAAGTGGTGCTTCAGGTTAAGAACAGTTTCAGGTTAAGAACGGACCTCCGGAACGAATTAAGTACTTAACCTGAGGTACCACTGTATCCCCATAATTCTGGGACACGTGCTGATAAAAGGGTAAAGGGTCCCCTGACCATTAGGTCCAGTCGTGACCGACTCATCTCGCTTTAATGGCCGAGGGAGCCGCTGTTTGTCCGCAGACATGTGGCCAGCATGACTAAGCTGCTTCTGGCGAACCAGAGCAACGCACGGAAATGCCGTTTACCTTCCTGCTGGAGCGATACCTGTTTATCTACTTGCACTTTGATGTGCTTTTGAACTGCTAGGTTGGCAGGAGCTGGGACCTAACAACGGGAGATAAAAGACTGGGGTTTTGGCACTCATCTCGCTTTACTGGCTGAGGGAGCCAGTGTTTGTCCACAGACAGCTTCCGGGTCATGTGGCCAGCATGACTAAGACGCTTCTGGCGAACCAGAGCAGCACACAGAAACACCATTTACCTTCCCGCCGGAGTGGTACCTATTTATCTACTTGCACTTTGATGTGCTTTTGAACTGCTAGGTTGGCAGGAGCTGGGACCTAACAACGGGAGCTCACCCTGTCGCAGGGATTCAAACCGCCGACCTTCTGATCGGCAAGTCCTAGCTCAGTGGTTTAGACCACAGCGCCACTGGAACACGTGCTGAGTCTGGTTTAAATGAACATCATAGTGACCCAGTCTCTTCAAAAGTTGTTGAGCTGGGCTGGGCGGGACAGTGGGGCAGTTGGATTCTGATGGTTCTGCTTTGAACTTCCAAGTGCACCCCATATGCAGCTTTATATGTGGCGGAGTAAACTCACATTGAAAGATAAATAGTCTTGCACTGAGAGTCCCAGATCAAAGACTGGAAAATCACCCAGCAGAGGAAGAGCATCTGAATATTATTTTGGACTGAACATTTGACTATTTTGAAGAACTAAGGTATATACAATGGGCAGATTGATTGTTAGAAGTCCCCCTTTTACCTTTTTCTTTTCTTTCTGTTCTTCTTCCTTCTCTCTTTAACATTTTCTATTGTTCTTTCTTTATTCTTTCCTTCTCCCTAGACTAGTTTGACTTTTATTGTATTTTATGTTGAAAACTTTTAATAAAAACAATGATTAAAAGGAAAAAGAAAGAAGAAACTTCCTGTCCAAGTGCCCGTTTCTTTGCTCTGGAGATTTCAACACAAAAACCTGCTCTTTAAAGCTCAGTCAGAGCAAACAACCGTCTGTGGAAAACCCGAATTGATGTTTGCTCTGATTGAACACTAAAGAGTGGGTTTTTGCGACGAAAACTCCAGGGTAATAATTGTTTGTTTGTTCGTTCGTTTGTTTATACCCCACCCATCTGACTGGGTTTCCCCAGCCACTCTGGACCACTCCCAACAGAATAATAGTGATGATGATGATGCGATAAAACATCAAACATTGAAAACTTCCCTAAACAGGGCCGCCTTCAGATGTCTTCTAAAAGTCAGATAGTTGTTTATTTCCTTGACATCTGATGGGAGGGCGTTCCACAAGGCAGGTGCCACCACTGAGAAGGCCCTCTGCCTGGTTCCCTGTAACATCACTTCTCGTAGTGAGGGAGCTGGATAATGGGGGTGAAGATGCTCCTTCAGGTATACTGGGCCGAGGCCATTTAGGACAAAAGGAAGTAAGGAAGGAAGAACACTCAGACATGGATCTTTAAAGTGAGGAGCTGTGCTTGGAAAGAGCAGGGCAAAAGGTGAGTGTGGATAAGCCCTATGGTCCGAATATGTTTTTCTCTTGAAATTTTTGCATTATCAAGCATTCCTCACTCTGTCTCTACTGGGTCATGCCAGGACATTTGAAAGCTGTTCAAAACTTGGCAGTTTACTAAGACAGGGAGGACAGTTTTCAAGGGCAGGAAGAACAAGCAGCTGTAGAAAATGCATTAGGAAAAGAACAAAATGGAAGGGAGAACATAAACACCACAACGGTGACATCCCTGCCAGCCCAGGATGCTGTCCAAAAGGAACTGACTTTATCTTGTCAAGCAGCTCCCATTTGCTGCTGAAGAATCCAGGGCAGGCAAGAAAGCTAAAGGGGAAAATGGGCGCACATAAAGCTTTCTTCCAGTTTCCCCTTTCTCTCGCCTGCCTGCCCCCAAAATCCTATTCTTCATTCAGCTTGTTGAGACAAAGAATGCCAAGTAGCTGGAAGACCCCAATTCTGCTGGAACGTGTGAGCAAACTGTTTGCATTCTCAGCGCTCTCTGGCCCTCACTGTAAAAGGAAAGAAAGCTTGACTATGCTGTCTGGTCTTTGGCAATTCAGAATGCAGGTGGGGAAAATCACACAAATGATTGTTCTTCTGTGTAAAAACTTCCCGACCACAGTAAACATTTCTTTTAGCATGGAGTGTGTGTATGTTTTGGGCGGGCGAGGGTTTAAGGTAGGATTGCCTTATTTCAAAAAGTAAAAACCAGCACACCCCGTTGTTTAGCTTTTTTTTTTTTTTAGCAAACCCCGAAAGTTGTTGAGTGATTTTCCGATTTTTTATATATAAAAATTTTTATTAGTTTTTTTTAACACACCATTTTCAACAATAATTAAACATATTTTAACATCTTATTCAATTTTTTTGACTTACATCAGTCCTGTCTGAAAATTTTCCAATCTAATCTCTTAGTATACATTTCTTATTTTCCCTGTTACTTTTAAAACTAATAACCAATATTTCTATTCTTTATCTACTTTGTAGCACTTCATATATTCCTCCTTAAAAAACTTCTTGTAGTCCTACTAGCGTAATTTGTTGGTTACAATTGCTTTTCAAATAGTTCATATACTTCTTCCAATCTTCTGTAAATCTCTGGTCCCTCAGGTTTCGAATCCTTCCTGTCACTTTGTCCAATTCTGCATAGTCCACTATTTTCGTCTGCCATTCTTCTTTCGTCAGAATTTCTTCTTGTTTCCATTTCTGGGCTAACAATACTCTTGCTGCAGTTGTTGCATATAAAAACAATTTAACATCTTGCCTATTAATGTCCTGACCTATAATACCAAGTAAAAATGCTTCCGGTTTTTTAAAAAAATGTATATTTCAACATCTTTTTCATCTCATTATATATCATTTCCCAGAAGTTCTTTACTTTTTTACATTCCTACCACATATAATAAAATGTTCCTTCTTTTTCTTTACATTTCCAGTTGAGCGATTTTCCGATTGACTTGCCTAAGGTCCAGGACAAAGCACCACCCTTTGGAAATTTCCCTCGCACATCAATTCCACCTTAGAAATCCCAATAATGTCTGGCAAAATACAGAAATATGCCAGCCCTATTTAGAAGGGTTCTATAGAATATAGGGACGTGGGTGGCGCTGTGGTCTAAACCACAGAGCCTAGGACTTGCCGATCAGAAGGTCGGCAGTTCGAATCCCCACGATGGGGTGAGCTCCTGTTGCTCGGTCCCTGCTCCTGCCAACCTAGCAGTTCAAAAGCACATCAAAGTGCAAGTAGATAAATAGGTACCACTCCAGTGGGAAGGTAAACAGCATTTCCGTGCGCTGCTCTGGTTCACCAGAAGCAGCTTAGTCATGCTGGCCACATGACCCGGAAGCTGTAAGCCGGCTCCCTCGGCCAATAAAGCGAGATGAGCGCCGCAACTCTAGAGTCGGTCATGACTGGACCTAATGGTCAGGGGTCCCTTTACCTTTACCTTTTACCTCTGTGGAGTAGCAGTCTGAAGTGGAACAAACCAGATAAAAGTTTACCACCTTACTAGGAACCAGGCCTTTGATCCTCAATGAACATAGAAGAACACTTTTGCAAGTGTTATGGTTGTTCTCTTTGTAAGCCTTCTGGAGACTGACTGCAGGAATTTGGGCTCCCTGTGCCACCAGGACAACTCTCAGGCAGAGGGAGCTGTTGACCTGACATTTGTTTTGCTACCCAGATAAAGACAAGAGAGACCACTGCAGCTCATTAATCCACCTGTAACCAGGAATTTGATCAGTCTGAGCAATTTGTTCCTGTGTTCTTCCTTGCCCAGTCTCATTTTACACGCTATGTTGTATACATTTTCCAGTTTAAGCATTCATATTTTTTTCATAAAACTGCTGTGGGCTCCTGCGTTACATAGATACTCAATACTAAGTTTGTATCGCTGCTGTGTCTTTATACACCGACCTGAAGACAAATTCATTTGTCTTAGAAATGCAAACAGTTACTGTATTTTTCTGTGTATAAGACTATGTTTTTCCCCAATTTTTTAAAGTTTAAAATTGGGGTCTTGTACACGGAATGTTTAAAATATTTATTTCTTAATTTTGGGCTCAAAAACTGTGGGTTTTCTTATACATGGGGGCGTCTTATAGACGGAAAAATATGGTATGTCTTAGTAATCACTTAGAAGCACGAATAATCAAGCAGTAGAAAAAATGTATTGAATAAATAAAAATAAACAAATTTGCCCAAATATTGTGTTTTACAAGAACATACATCTCATACAACCACTGTAAAAAGACTCTAATTGCACATGGTGCTTCCGAAAAGTTTGCTCCAGCGCCAGCTCTACATTGTTCCAAACCTTAGCAGCAGGTAAACGTGACCGTAACAGTGCCATAGCTATTGATGTAAAACACTTAGAATTTGGGTTCGAGGCCCCAAAAGGGTCCGCTACGGTTGAAGAAGACAGGTGATGTCCAACCAAGGAGAGAAAGAAGCAAGCTGCTTTTTAAGAGCAAAGATCCTTTATTCGGTTGCAACCGGGTTCCTGACGCAAAGGTGACAAAAGATGTGAGGAACCCCACCCAAAGGTGAAGGGAGGGGGTGCTAGTTGGGTTATTGTCCTAGGTGAAGCTTCCAGAGGAGAGTTATTAATTAATTTTATAATGAATGATTTTAGAGTGTTGTTTATGCTGTACTTTTGTACTGTTTTATTGTTGTTAGCCGCCCTGAGCCCGGCTTCGGCCGGGGAGGGCGGGATATAAATAAAATTTATTATTATTATTATTATTGAGGCTTCCAGATGCGCTTGGGGTGTATGTGCCAGACTGGGTCTTTGACCCAAGTGAAATAAAGCCTAGTTTTGCCCTTGCCATATGCTGTACCTGACAGTGGACAGTCCTCTGTTTGAAGGAGTCCCCTGTCATCTGAAGGGCTGTTTCCCCACAGCCTTCCCCACAAGAGTGGACTGTCTTGTATTTCTACAGCCGCTAGTTCTAAATTTACATCTTTTGTGGCATGTGCAAATTTTAAGAAAATCTGTGTTCTCTTTCTATGGGGCTAGAGGTACCGCATGGATGTTTCTGTGTATGCAACTCGAACCTTTGTAGAGGGGGCTACATCCCAGCCCCACAAAAGGTTTGCACACACACACACAAAAACACACCCTACACATATCTCTCAATCCAGACAAGAAAGCAGCATTGCCACACTTGAGCTAATAATAGTAATAATAATAATAATAATAATAATAATAATAATAATAATAATAATAATAATAATAATTTATACCTCACCCATCTGGCTGGGCTTCCCCAGCCACTCTGGGCGGCTTCCAACAAAATATTAAAATACAGTAATGCATATAACATTAAAAACTTCCCTAAACAGGGCTGCCTTCAGATGTCTTCTAAAAGTCAGATAGTTGTTGTTCTCTTTGACATCCGGTGGGAGGGCGTTCCACAGGGAGGGCGCCACTACCGAGAAGGCCCTCTGCCTGGTTCCCTGTAACTTGGCTTCTCACAGTGAGGGAAATGCCAGAAGGCCCTTGGCGCTGGACCTCAGTGTCCGGGCTGAACGATGGGGGTGGAGATGCTCCTTCAGGTATACTGGGCCAAGGCCATTTAGGGCTTTAAAGGTCAGCACCAACACTTTGAACTGTGCTCGGAAACGTACTGGGAGCCAATGTAGGTCTTTCAAGACCGGTGCTGTGTCGTTTTGGTGGCCACTCCCAGTCACCAGTCTAGCGGCTGCATTCTGGATTAGTCTAATTCTGGATTAGAGAGACACGTTTTTGGTGGGGGAAAGCACTGAAAGAGGATGCTGGGAAGAGAAGATAGGGGGTGGCCTGTAAGAGGACTAGGGGGGCACAATTGGCCCCCTCATTCCCAGAATGTGGAAGGAAAAGTGTTGTTTTGTCGAAGTAAAGTTTTCTCAAGATGGAGGCTCTATCGAGATTTTGCTATCCGCTGAACAGAGATTATTCTAATTCTTCTGGCAAAATTTGCTGTTTTTGAATCACGGAATGCCGAAGTTGCTGACAGGATTAATTAGATGGTTCGGAAAAGATGCTTTCTCATCTTACAGTGAATAAAATTAAAGGCTAAAGCTTTGGCAATTCTTCGTTCACTCATTTCCCTCTGCACTGGACTAGCAGAACAGAGGAAAAGCAGACGTTTCTTGCTGTCCTGTGGCCATCTTATGGGGCAGTGAATGACATTATCAACAGAGGCCGTAATGGCTCTCTGTTCTCGTTGGCCGGGACCCGGCAGTACACCAACGACAACTGCAACAAAACTTTGTGGCCTGGCAAACGCATGCAGTGAGAGGTTCGGTCAGCCATAGCCATGTTTTATCAGCACTAAAAAGAATGGGAGCGTAAATCACCTCCCTCCAAGACAAACACCTGCTCTCGTTGTGCACCAGTTACTGCTCAAAGCCGAGAGGATGGGAGCTCTCTCGCTGCTTGTTCCAGCAGGGCGACCACCCACTTAAATAGCCCAAGTTGCTGGGGAAGAAGCTTCTTCAGGAGGCATCGTGATGGGGGAGCAGAATTCCTGTTCTGCCACATTAGATCTCCCCCGGCCCTCAATACTGAGAGCTTAGTATTATGTGCGGGGTGGATGCTTCTGTAGAAATTGCTATTAGCATGATTTTTTATTATTATTAATTCAACTTATAACCCGCCCTGCTCAGGGGGCAAACACATAATTAAAACAGTATCATAAGACAACATTCTTTTTTAAAAAAAATTTTGTCGAAGATTTCTTAGTTTACAAAAATACGTGCATTGTCACTTTTTCGAGTAGTGTCTTCTACAGATCAGTTTCATTCGTTGTGAGATATTAGTGTTGCATGCAGTGTTAGGTTAGGAAGAAAAGAGGGAGGAAGAGGGGAAGAGGGGAATGGAGTGGGGTGGGGTGGAGTCGAGTAGTTATGCTTCTATTATTCTACTTAGTGTAAGTGTGGGGTTTTGTGTCAGCATCACTTGTGTGGGTTCTCTTACTATTCACTTGTTGTATTTCCTTGGTGGTGAGAGAGGTTGGGGGTGGCCTAGGGTGTGGTTGGTTGTCTTTGGCTGGCTGTAGTGAGATTTGTTTTGTGTGTAAGTGGGGTATGTATGTGCGTGTTTTTGGATCAGGTTAGCCAGATTGATTCGTAAGCTGTCGGTGGATTCCTGTCATTGTCTTGTTGGGCTGTGTGTGTGATAAAGGGGAGCCATACCGGGGTAAAGGCATCTTCTTCTATTTGTCCCCATGTCAGTTTCAGTTTGTTGGTTAGTTTTTCTAATAAGGCTGTTTCCCATACTATTGGATACCATTGGTCCATTCTTACTCCAGACAGGTCTCTCCAGTGTCTGGTTATGATGTTTTTGGCTGCTGAGAGTAGGTGGGTTATGAGCTCTTTATGATGTTTAAAGTGTTGGTGCTGACCTTTAAAGCCCTAAATGGCCTCGGCCCAGTATACCTGAAGGAGTGTCTCCACCCCCATCGTTCAGCCCGGACACTGAGGTCCAGCTCCGAGGGCCTTCTGGTGGTTCTCTCACTGCAAGAAGTGAGGTTACAGGGAACCAGGCAGAGGGCCTTCTCGGTAGTGGCGCCTGCCCTGTGGAACTCCCTCCCATCAGATGTCAAGGAAATAAACAACTATCTGACTTTTAGAAGACATTTGTTTAGGGAAGCTTTTAATATTTGATGAATTGTTGTATTTTAATATATTGTTGGAAGCCACCCAGAGTGGCTGGGGAAACCCAGCCAGGTGGGTGGGGTATAAATAAATTATTATTATTATTATTATTATTATTATTATTATTATTATTATTACTACTATTACTATTATTATTACTATTACTACTACTACTACTACTACTATTATTATTATTATTATTATTATTATTATTATTATTATTATTATCTTGGAAGATGTAAAACAACATTCTTAAAAGACAAAGGTGTCCAGACCGCTTCCACGTTGCATTTTGCTGGTGTATACCACATGTTTCTTTCAAAAGTGTACTTCTAAAAGTATAAAGTGTAAATAGGACAAGGAGGTATTTCAAAACACACATATCCTCCAGGTCAGTTAGAGTAATGGGGTTGACTTCAGCTCACAACTGAACACATAACCTGGAACTGGACCAAGTTACCTGAAACACCATCTTCCCTTCCGGTAAGGGCAATAAGATCAACAAATGGATACTGGCAATTATTGGTTTGTGCCAACACCGAGATGGCTTTTTTTACTGGTGGGCCCAGAATTATGGGATGCCCCCCCCCTACTGAAATACAAGCGGCCCCATCAACGCTGGTATTCTGCCAGCTCGTGAAATCGCACCTGTTTAAATGAGAATTCCCCTGATCTCCTGACTTGAACCTCCTGTTTTAACTGCTCATTGCTTTAATTGTTATGCTGTTTTAATTGGCTTATTTTATTGTGTATTTTAATTGCGGGTGTTTATTTTAATGTTTTGTTGGAATTGTTTTATTATGTAATTTAATTATGTGTTGAGATATATATATATATATTCATATATATGCAGGTTTTGGTGTTTTCGGGTATCTTCCCGTGTAAGAGTTGGGGTGTCTAGGCGACGTTTCGACGAGGTCTCACTCGTCATCTTCAGGCTGGTGCTTTCGGCTTCTTGTTACTAGAACAGAGCAGGATCTCAGTGTTTGAGTTCCTATAAATACTGTTGAGGGGGTGTGGTGTATTTATAGGAACTCAAACACTGAGATCCTGCTCTGTTCTAGTAACAAGAAGCCGAAAGCACCAGCCTGAAGATGACGAGTGAGACCTCGTCGAAACGTCGCCTAGACACCCCAACTCTTACACGGGAAGATACCCGAAAACACCAAAACCTGCATTCCTGTACCCGTGAAAATCTACGAAAGCAAACATTCATATATATATATATATATATATATATATATATATATATATATATGCAGGTTTTGGTGTTTTCGGGTATCTTCCCGTGTAAGAGTTGGGGTGTCTAGGCGACGTTTCGACGAGGTCTCACTCGTCATCTTCAGGCTGGTGCTTTCGGCTTCTTGTTACTAGAACAGAGCAGGATCTCAGTGTTTGAGTTCCTATAAATACTGTTGAGGGGGTGTGGTGTATAGCCTCCAACGTTCTGGGCAGAGAGGAAGTTCCCAGGTTATTGTGCCTTTTCTTCTTTTGTTCATTAATTACTTGAGGGATATCTTGAGTGATTTCTTGAGTGATATTCTGAGTACCACTTAGGAGGGTCATTAGGTGTGGATTAGTTGCTAAAGCTTTCGTGTCTTGACCTCTTGAGCTTGTGAAGAGTTTTTCTGAGTTTTTCTGAGAAGAGTTTTTCTGAGAAGATGGCTGTACTGCACTTAGTTGTGCTCTGGCTTGGCTTCGTGTATAGGGGCGAGCTGTGGTTTTGTGCCCTGTGCCAGCCAGATCTGTGTAGGGATTGCAGGGGGGTGCAGCATCCGGAGGTGCCACTATGGTTTGGCTACTGGATGGTATCTGTAATTTATCTGTGGAGAGGGTCTGGGTTTGGGTCTGGTGTGGTTGATTGGAGATGGCGTTCTGTGTGCCTCTGGTTCTGGTGTCGGTTTTTGTGGGGAGGGCTAATTTCCAGATGTCTGGCAGGCGGGACGTGTCGTCACGCTTGTTCATGTTGTGAGGGTGTTTCTCTATCTCGATGGCTTCCATGATTATTCTCTTGTGGTGATGTTCCATGTTAAAGAGCAATTTGGAATCTGCAAAATTAATTTCGTGTCCTGTTTCTTTCATGTGTTGGTAAAGAGAGGAAGTTTTTTCTTCTTTTTTGACGGCATTCTTGTGTTCTGCGATACGTGCATTTATTCGTCTGTTTGTTTGTCCAATGTACGTGGCTGGGCAGACTTTGCAGGGTATTTCATAGACCCCTTGGTTTTCTAAAATTACAGATACCATCCAGTAGCCAAACCATAGTGGCACCTCCGGATGCTGCACCCCCCTGCAATCCCTACACAGATCTGGCTGGCACAGGGCACAAAACCACAGCTCGCCCCTATACACGAAGCCAAGCCAGAGCACAACTAAGTGCAGTACAGCCATCTTCTCAGAAAAACTCTTCTCAGAAAAACTCAGAAAAACTCTTCACAAGCTCAAGAGGTCAAGACACGAAAGCTTTAGCAACTAATCCACACCTAATGACCCTCCTAAGTGGTACTCAGAATATCACTCAAGAAATCACTCAAGATATCCCTCAAGTAATTAATGAACAAAAGAAGAAAAGGCACAATAACCTGGGAACTTCCTCTCTGCCCAGAACGTTGGAGGCTATACACCACACCCCCTCAACAGTATTTATAGGAACTCAAACACTGAGATCCTGCTCTGTTCTAGTAACAAGAAGCCGAAAGCACCAGCCTGAAGATGACGAGTGAGACCTCGTCGAAACGTCGCCTAGACACCCCAACTCTTACACGGGAAGATACCCGAAAACACCAAAACCTGCATTCCTGTACCCGTGAAAATCTACGAAAGCATATATATATATATATATATATTCAGTTTTATACATGTAAACCGCTTAAAAGCCATTTTAGCAATTAAGCGGTATATTAAATCAGCAGCACCATTCCTACCAAACCACGTTGCTGAGCATTTTGTGAAAAGGCCCTTTTGGTTTCACAGACATACTTTCAGAGTGCAAACTTCTCATTTTCCAAAGCTGCCTTTACTAGGGTGGCCATATTTCAAAAGTGGACACAAAAGTTGTTGAGAAATTCTACAAAAGAAACAATGCTGTTTATGAGCTATTCTGAGCTATTTTGTAGGAAATTCTGCAAAAGCGACACTGCCAACTTGACTTGCCATACACCTGGGATTCCCCAGGAATTTCTCCGATTTCCGCTTGGACGCTGCTTCCGACTACAGTATTCCGGGTATGTCCAGACATTTGGCAACCCTAGATCAGATCTTTTCTCTTTCCTGCTGCCGGGGGTTTTCTCTGTGAGGAAATGGGTGTCATGATGTAAGATGACACTTGAAAATTTCCAATTATAAAGACTGGCTGCTTCTTCATAAAAGCAAGCCAGCAAGAATGAAGCCCTTTGAATTCTGCAACCGTTAAACCAATTCCCTTTCCTTTCCTGCCCAGGCCCTCCTCCCAGAATGTATGTGAAATGATCTTTGCAGCCAGCTATGCAGCCATCAGAGGGTATCGATCCACGTGTGGAAATTGCTATTGACTGCAAGGGCTGCGGCTGCACTGTGCACTTCTCTGGCTTTTAAAGGTACACCATACAGCTGATTTCACTTTGCACAGCTCAGGAATCGGCAGCTGGAAATCTGCATTAAAATCACGCTATGTCTCCTTTCAGCTTCTTACTTGCAGAAACAGGTCAGAAAAAGGGAAGAGCTGCTGGTTTATCGTGCAGAATGGAAAAGTCTGTGTTGGTCCTTATTTTGTCACCAATTATCTGTTGTGAGCTTCATCCCCCCTCCCCCAATTTAAATCCAATTACTGTGGTACCTTGGGTTACATACGCTTCAGGTTACAGACTCCGCTAACCCAGAAATAGTGCTTCAGGTTAAGAACTTTGCTTCAGGATGAGAACAGAAATCGTGCTCCAGCAGTGCAGCAGCGGGAGGCCCCATTAGCTAAAGTGATGCTTCAGGTTAAGAATGGACCTCCAGAATGAATTAAGTACTTAACCCGAGGTACCACTGTATTTAGAGTCAGGTTAAAGGACCATTTTCCCAGTAGTGATGTATGGAAGTGAGAGCTGGACCATAAAGAAGGCTGATCGCCAAAGAATTGATGCTTTTGAATTATGGTGCTGGAGGAGACTCTTGAGAGTCCCATGGACTGCAAGAAGATCAAACCGATCCATTCTGGAGGAAATCAGCCCTGAGTGCTCGCTGGAAGGACAGATTGTGAAGCTGAGGCTCCAATACTTTGGCCACCTCATGAGAAGAGAAGACTCCCTGGAAAAGACCCTGATGTTGGGAAAGATGGAGGGCACAAGGAGAAGGGGACGCCAGAGGATGAGATGGTTGGACAGTGTTCTTGAAGCTACCAGCATGAGTTTGACTAAACTGCAGGAGGCAGTGGAAGACAGGCATGCCTGGCGTGCTCTGGTCCATGGGGTCACAAAGAGTCGGACACCACTAAACGACTAAACAACAAACAACAACAAAGGACCATTTCCCTTCAGAGGTGATATGATGTTCAGGCTGCCACAGGGTGAAGCCTTGTAGATTGTTGGGGTTGCTGCCGTTCAGTCTGGTGGGTGGCCCAAACCGATCGAGTTATTCCTTCTCTTATCCAACTCCCTTCCTGTAACACTGGTGTATAATCTACAGTATACAGGGGGCCCAGACAGCGTCACCCTTCCATCAACTCTGCAACTGGCCCAGTTGCGTATTCCTTCTAAGGTGAACTAGATCTGAGTTGGCAGGGCTCCTAGAAAATAGCACTCCCCCAAGGAAGACTCCCAGCTGCAGGAGGAGATCTGGCCGGGTCATTTTGACCCAGGACCAGTGAAGCAATGCAAGAACACCCTTAGTTTAGAACATTCCAACTATTTTTTCTATTAAATGGTTTTTATACTTCATTACATTGCACTGTGAATGTAATATAGCACTCCCTTCCCTCTCCCCGCAGGGTGCTATAAAATAAAAAAACGATGACATTTCCATTGTCTACCCCGCATTCCCTCAACTGGATTTTCTAGTGTGGTTTGAATCAGAGAAGCTTAAGAGTTGGAAGGGACTGGACTTGGACTGATGTTTCTTGTTTCCAAGTTCAGAAACCACATGCCACAGCTGGGGGCGGCTGGGAGGACTTTTTCAGCCAGAGAGCTGCTTCACTTTAGTGGAGAGCTGGGGGGGTGTCACATGACAGTGGGGTCACATGACAGTGGGCAGAGCCACATCCCAAGGAGCCGGTGTGGTGTAGGGATCCGAATGTCAGACTAGGACCTGGGAGACCAGGGTTCTAGCCTCCTCTCAACCAAGAAGTTCACTGGGTGACTTTAATTGTTGTTGTTGTTGTTGATGATGATGATGATGATTATTATTATTTCTACCCCGCCCATCTAGCTGGGTTTCCCCAGCCACTCTTTGGGCCTAACTTACCTCACAAGGTTGTTGTAGGGATAAATTGGAGTGGGCAGAACTATGTACAGTGGTACCTCGGGTTAAGAACTTAATTCGTTCCAGAGGTCCGTTCTTAACCTGAAACTGTTCTTAACCTAAAGCACCACTTTAGCTAATGGGGCCAACAGCTAACGCCACGCCGCCAGAGCACGATTTCTGTTCTCATCATGAAGCAAAGTTCTTAACCTGAAGCACTATTTCTGGGTTAGCGGAGTCTGTAACCTGAAGCGTATGTAACCCGAGGTACCACTGTATACCACCTTGGGCTCCTTGGAGGACAGGTAGGGTATAAATTAAATAAATAAATAGGTGTGTGTGGGGGTCAGATTTACAAGCACGCACACTTCGCACACACCCCTGAGCACATGCTCTAACACACACAACATGCATGTACATGTCATTTTCAGTCCTCTCGGGTTCTCATTTTCCCAATCTTAAATTCACTTCACACTTACGCAGCAACTTGCATTTTTTTAAAAAAAATAAATTGTGAAAATTATTCTGCATTTTATTGTGAATTTCTCTTAATAAACATATTCTTGCGTGCAGTTTTGACCTACGTAGATGTTTTTGCAAGCAGTTTCCCCTAATATAATGTAACCTGAATGCTTCTTTCACTAATGTTCGTTTTTTATGGAGACTTGCCCCTAATATATGTACTTTTGTAAAGGTTGGGAGAATTGCATTTTTAAAATTGGATAAGTTTCAAATGTTGAAATATAGCTGTGTTTTGGCTGGTGTCTTGGTTTAAGAATTGCAAACCAGATATGCAATCCAAATTTAATTTCTCCCCCAATCCTCTCTGTGAGCATGTCTTCAGGATTCCTCAAATGCTGAAGGGGAGGGCGAGGGGGTCCTGGATTCACGGAAACTGCGACTCACCCATCCCCATCCTTAAGAAAGGAACAGCAGCTTAGCTTGCCTTTTCTTTCCTTTCACAGAGAGGGGAGGAAGGAAATGTAATGTTCACTAGCAGCTCCTTCCAGGATTCAGGCAGCGAGAAGTGTAATATTTGCTGCCGCAAAGATTGCAAATGAGGTCAATGGGAAACCTGAGTGTGAAACAGAACAACTTCGCTTAAAACACTGTGCAGCTCTCATAATGATGTCTCAGATTGGCTAATGCTATTGATTCCTGTTCCTTCGTTTGTGTTCTTTGGCTCCTGCGTTGAGTCACTGTCATTCCTAGGAGCATAATGGTAGCGAGGGCAGATTAGGTGTAGATTGCACACCAATTAATTAAACGATGCTGTAGTATGTGTGACTGTAGTATGGCATGTGTAGCAAATTTGTATACAGTGGTACCTCGGGTTAAGCACTTAATTCGTTCCGGAGGTCCGTTCTTAACCTGAAACTGTTCTTAACCTGAAGCACCACTTTAGCTAATGGGGCTTCCCATTGCTGCTGCACCGCCGTAGCACGATTTCTGTTCTCATCCTGAAGCAAAGTTCTTAACCCGAGGTACTATTTCTGAGTTAGCGGAGTGTGTAACTGGAAGCATATGTAACCTGAAGCGTATGTAACCCGAGGTACCACTGTAGGGGGTAACAGCCAGCTCTTCATTTAAGGCACGGGCTTCTTGTGGGCTGGGCTGCAGTGACGGAAAACATGTCCAAACCCCGCTCCCCACAAGGGTGGTAAACTTCCTCTCCATAAAATGATCAAACTGGCTCATTTGTGGGCTTGAATCCATCACTTCATTGGACATGGACTGCCAACATTCTCATTTGGGCTCCCTTTATCCCCCCCCCCAATGGCAGTAACTCACCTTTCAGACAGGCAGTATTGTGCCAGTGTTTTGCTGGGTTCTATGCTGCAACCCCAGAGTCCGCCACGACTGGACCTAATGGTCAGGGGTCCCTTTACCTTTACCTTTATGATGCATATAGAGGGACGCAGGTGGCGCTGTGGTCTACACCACAGAGCCCAGGGCTTGCTGAACAGAAGGTGGGCGGTTCGTATCCTCATGACGGGGTGAGCTCCCGTTGCTCGGTCCCTGCTCCTGCCTACCTAGCAGTTTGAAAGCACATCAAAGTGCAATTAGATAAAAAGTACCGCTCTGGTGGGAAGATAAACAGCGTTTCCGTGTGCTGCTCTGGTTGGCCAGAAGCGGCTTAGTCATGCTGGCCACATGACCCAGAAGCTGTACGCCGGCTCCCTCAGCCAGTAAAGCGAGATGAGCACCGCAACCCCAGAGTCGGTCACGACTGGACTTAATGTTCAGGGGTCCCTTTACCCTTTGCCTTTTATGATGCATATAAGGGTGAAAGACAGAGAATGAAAAGTATGCAACAGAATGTTTCCTGTATGTTCATCAACATAAATGTCTTCATTGTCCAGCGCTAAGATTCAACACAGGAATCAAAAATTCTTAAGATTTGTGAAGTTCTCCCAAGCTGACAAAAGGCAACTTGCAGCCCCTATCTTAGCACCCAGTCAGACATATGACATCCTGTAAATGCCTCAGTGAAGAAGCCTGTTTTAGATCGCATGGAAAAGTGCCAGAGGTTTTTTTCAAAACTTCATTCATATGTGAAATTGCCCAAATAAAGCATGCAACATCACTCATTCCTTATTAGCAGATTGAAAACATCAAATTTTAAAGAAAAGGATCCGGGAGGGAGCCAGGAAATTACATACACAGCAGCTTAACTTCTCAGCTGCATCAATTTTACACTGCAATTCTACAGACTTCTCCTGAATTGGTAACTGGATCAAAAACAAGGAGCAGGGGACCGGAATAGTCAGGCTTCATAAGGGAGAGAAGTAAACAGAAAGTAAACAGAAGTAAATAATCCCATTCTATTCAGCTGATTGGCAGGTCAAGATGAAGTACTTCAAAATGAATTGCATGCCATCTGTAACATATGGAATTCGTTGCCATAAAGTATGGGAATGAAAAGATTAAGACAAATTCCTGGAGTACAGGTATACCAACAGATATCTGGCTGCAGCAGAACGTCTGCAAACAGCCTATCTTCCCCATCTCTTAAACACTGGGGTGGGGTGGGGGGCAATAGGTCATAGCCTCTTAACCACTTCTCTTAACTGCTTAGAAATCTTAAACTGCTTAGAGGTTTTTATAGTTACAGTGGTGCCTCGCAAGACGAAAAGAATCTGTTCTGTAATTCTCTTCGTCTAGCGGTTTTTACGTCTTGCGAAGCAAGCCCATTGACAGATTAGCGGATTAGCGCTATAAGCGCTATTAGCGGCTTTTAGCGGCTTATCTGCTGATCGGATCAGCTGATGAGCGGCTTAGCGGCTTAGAAAAAGGGGGGGGAGGAAAAAAACCAGCAGGAACTCGCAAGACATTGTCGTCTTGCGAAGCAAGCCCATAGGAAATTTGTTTTGCGAAGCACCTCCAAAACGGAAAACTCTTTCGTCTAGCAAGTTTTCCGTCTTGCGAGGCATTCGTCTTGCGGGGCACCACTGTAAGCAATATACAAATGCTGTGATTTATTTAAAAAATAGTTGTAGCCTTTATGCCCCCTGGAGGCATCACAGAGGCCTAATACTGGATTAGTTTTTAACACTCAATAACAATAATGCTGTATTGTTTTTAACACTCGATTGGGAGCCGCCCAGAGTGGCTGGGGAAACTCAGCCAAATGGGAGGGGTATAAATAGGTTATTGTTATTGTTGTTGTTGTTGTTGTTGTTGTTGTTGTTGGGCCTTGGTTGTGATCAGCAAAACTGCCCTTAGATTCCTGAGCATCCTCTGCTGTTCAATGTACACAGAAGCCCTGTCCTCTGCTACATCCAGTCACCTATGAGAAGGGCAGCCTCTTCCTCATCTACACAGTTAAGAATAATACAGTGGTGCCCCGCAAGACGAATGCCTCGCAAGACGGAAAACCCGCTAGACGAAAGGGTTTTCCGTTTTTGAGCCGCTTCGCAAAACGATTTTCCCTATGGGCTTGCTTTGCAAGATGAAAACGTCTTGCGAGTGTTCCGATTTTTTTCCGCCTCCCCCCTTTTTCTAAGCCGCTAAGCCGCTAATAGCCTTTTAGCCGCTAATCCGCTAAGCCTTTAATAGCCGCTAAGCCTTTAATAGCCGCTAAACTGCTAATAGCGCTAAGCCGCTAATAGGGTTGCTTCGCAAGACGAAAAAAACGCTAGACGAAGAGACTCGCAGAACAGATTAATTTCGTCTTGCGAGGCACCACTGTATCCCATTATTGCTAGATCCCAGAAGTGCTGCTTCCAGCAACGCTAGGAGAGAGGCCCTAGGCTGAGCTCCCAGAGGAGGTTTGCCTGGTTTCAGGTTTTGACCTGAACTTTTTGAGCCTCCTTCCCTTCTGGACGTGGGTGGCGCTGTGGGTTAAACCACAGAGCCTAGGACTTGCTGGTCAGAAGGTTGGTGGTTAGAATCCCTGCGACAGGGTGAGCGCCCATTGCTCGGTCCCTGCTCCTGCCAACCTAGCAGTTCAAAAGCACTTCAAAGTGCAAGTAGATAAATAGGTACGGCTCCGGAGGGAAGGTAAACGGCATTTCCATGCGCTGCTCTGGTTCGCCAGAAGCGGCTTAGTCATGCTGGCCACATGACCCAGAAGCTGTACACCGGCTCCCTCAGTCAGTAAAGCGAGATGAGTACCGCAGCCCCAGAGTCGTCCGCGACTGGACCTAATGGTCAGGGGTCCCTTTACCTTTACCTCTTCCCGATCTCCAGGGGCAGGAGTAAAATATGAGGCCAAAGGGTCTGAGACAACAGGGCTGGGGAGGCGTTTTTTGCTGAGCAGTTGCTATCTGCTGCACTCCTGGGACACAGTTTGACTCTGCCTCAGACTGGCAAGCTACCACCCTATGCCCCTTTCTGGTATCACTAGAACTCACCCTTATGCTACCAAGCGTCCTCTTCTGATCTGCCCTGTATGTCACACCAGGCTGTGGGTGTTGTTGGCAACAGTCTGAGGCAGGAGCAGGTAAGAACCATGGGGCACAGCATGGCAGAACAGGCCAGAAGATCAGAAGCTGGAACTGGGTAGACTCACCAGGCTGGAGCAACCTTAAGAAGGCACCGGGTGCCCCTTGCCCTCAGCTCACCTAGGGACTCATCCAGACTTCCAACTGGGTTTTATCTGGATTGACGTTTGCTTTGCATTAGTGCTAAAGAGCTGGTTTTCTGGGGGAAGTGGCAGGGCCGATGCAAAACTACTCAGACCTGTGCACAGAACAAATGGGAAACCGCGCCAGCCCTTGCTTTCTAGACATGGGACTGTTAGAATTCCTGCTCCGTGATTGCAGTCATGGGATTTTTGTCTATCACAAAAATTTTGTCTATCACAACATTTTTGTCTATCACAGTGTTACTGTATTCCGTGAAGTGGGACTATTGTCCTTTGTTCTTTTTCTCTTTGCTGTCTGATGCTAGAGAGAGAGGGAGCCATGTTGCAGTGCTCCGTGTGTGTTTATATGTCAATAAAGTAGATTAGCCAAAATGCTGAGTTCATAGAATCATAGAGTTGGAAGAGACCACAAGGGCCATCGAGTCCAACCCCCTGCCAAGCAGGAAACACCATAAGAGCACTCCTGACATATGGTTGTCAAGCCTCTGCTTAAAGACCTCCTGCTGAGGTCTGTCCCATGAACTGAGCAGACTCTGCGGATCCCTAAGTGTGCCGGTGTCTGTTGGCACTGGTCGCTGTGATGTTCGGGCTGAAGAAAGCTTTTGAAGCTCCCAAACGACCAGGAGGGAGAGAACAGGCCAATCGGGCATGTGTCTCTGCCAGGGTCCTATTCAAGTGTAGGAAGAGCTCCTGACAGGGACAAGCAAAAGTGTGGCTGAGACCCTAATTTGCCTTTCAGGATCCAATTTAGTTGCTGTCAGTCAATTTTTCATGCTGTTTAGGGTTAGTCCCCCCCCCCACACACACACACAGCTTGCTTTCTTCTTTGGCAAAGGAATCTGTTTTGCGAAAATAACAAGGATGTCAGCTCCAGAACCAGAAGAAACATCTAAGCCATCCCTTCTTTGATGAGGGGCACTGAGCATCCATGCTGTGCATAAGAAGGAAGACCAGGCTTGCTCACAGAAAGGCCATGTTCCAGCCACTCTGGTGTTGCACATCTGCTGCTTTTACAACACAGAACGTTGACCGCAAGCCCAATGGCATGTTGTTTGTCTGCCCTCAGAGAGCAAGTGGCAAAATGGCCGCCACTGATGGTGGCAAAAGGGCAAGCAGGAAAAGACAGAGGATTTGTCTTGATAAAGGCCCTGAAAGAAGAAAAAGGAAGCAGTAATGAGGAAAATGGCCGCAGGAGAGGAAGGACCTCCCTCCAGAAAAAACCCCACAAGGCAACCAATCAGCCTCATTATTTCAAAATGTCCATATAATCAGATGAATTACGCCAACCGTATTCTCAGTGCATTCCAAATATAAGGTAACAAAGTCACAAATCGCACATCACTTTGTATAAAAAGAAGGAATGTCCTAGTTGAGAGACTCACACACAAAAAATCAAGGACGTTATGTATGGAAGTGGAAAGAAGCAATTCATGAAATGAAACGGTCCGCATTGTTCAATAAATCGCGAATAGTTCCTGACATGCTGTTATGTCACTCAGCTTCTGCCAATGGAAGAACGGGGGGATTAATTATTTGGTTCCACATTAATTGCTTGGGTCAATGGGATGTTGGTATATTTACCTATTTGAACTACACTGCCCTATTCATGAGTCTCTTCAGGAAAGTGCCACATCTTTTTAACGGGTGTAGCTTCACCATACTAGCATATTTACAGAATTAATTGTCTCCATTTGCTGCAGTCTCCTGCATATATAAGACCGAAATAGAAAGCAGTACTTTCTCCTTTGCAGAACCTGCAGGAGATATTTTCTACCCCTTCCAATGAGAATGTCATATGCGATTTAAATACTGTAGTAGTGCAGTGAAGGAGGAGATGCTCTTTTGAATTTCAATGCTATGTGTGGCAGAGTGCTACAGATTTCTCCTAACGTAAGAAACAAGCTACCCTTTGTTGCAGGATTATCTCCCTGCCTTCATGAGGTTGGGATATTGCACTGCTATGCTGGGCTGGAGTTTGTGAGGCGACACAGTATAGCGGAAAGGGAAAGAAAGGACCTTTTGGGTCTCTCCTTGCCCTCGGCATCAAAGATGGTCCCAATGAAAGATGGGAGGTGAA